>NW_028127396.1:0-191873 GCF_965231255.1 Vanellus vanellus
GGTTCCAGGAGGCAGTGAGGACCAGCATCACTTCCTTTCCCCGCTGGCACCTTTGCTGTGGCAGCAAAAGCTGGACGTTTGTCTTTTTTGCTCCAGACAGCGCCGAAAGTGAAAAAAGGTGCATTTGAGGATAGAGTCCTCAGGAAAGCAGAGAGGGCCAAATTGTCTGGGGCATTTGAAGGGGTTCCAGGAGGCAGTGAGAAGCAGCATCACTTTTCCCCGCTGGCACCTTTGCTGTGGCAGCAAAAGCTGGACGTTTGTCTTTTTTGCTCCAGACAGCGCCGAAATTGAAAAAAGGTGCATTTGAGGATAGAGTCCTCAGGAAAGCAGAGAGGGCCAAATTGTCTGGGGCATTTGAAGGGGTTCCAGGAGGCAGTGAGGACCAGCATCACTTTTCCCCGCTGGCACCTTTGCTGTGGCAGCAAAAGCTGGACGTTTGTCTTTTTTGCTCCAGAGAGCGCCGAAAGTGAAAAAAGGTGCATTTGAGGATAGAGTCCTCAGGAAAGCAGAGAGGGCCAAATTGTCTGGGGCATTTGAAGGGGTTCCAGGAGGCAGTGAGGACCAGCATCACTTTTCCCCGCTGGCACCTTTGCTGTGGCAGCAAAAGCTGGACGTTTGTCTTTTTTGCTCCAGAGAGCGCCAAAAGTGAAAAAAGGTGCTTTTGCGGATAGAGTCCTCAGGAAAGCAGAGAGGGCCAAATTGTCTGGGGCATTTGAAGGGGTTCCAGGAGGCAGTGAGGACCAGCATCACTTTTCCCCGCTGGCACCTTTGCTGTGGCAGCAAAAGCTGGACGTTTGTCTTTTTTGCTCCAGACAGCGCCGAAAGTGAAAAAAGGTGCATTTGAGGATAGAGTCCTCAGGAAAGCAGAGAGGGCCAAATTGTCTGGGGCATTTGAAGGGGTTCCAGGAGGCAGTGAGAAGCAGCATCACTTTTCCCCGCTGGCACCTTTGCTGTGGCAGCAAAAGCTGGACGTTTGTCTTTTTTGCTCCAGACAGCGCCGAAATTGAAAAAAGGTGCATTTGAGGATAGACTCCTCAGGAAAGCAGAGAGGGCCAAATTGTCTGGGGCATTTGAAGGGGTTCCAGGAGGCAGTGAGGACCAGCATCACTTTGCCCCGCTGGCACCTTTGCTGTGGCAGCAAAAGCTGGACGTTTGTCTTTTTTGCTCCAGAGAGCGCCGAAAGTGAAAAAAGGTGCTTTTGAGGATAGAGTCCTCAGGAAAGCAGAGAGGGCCAAATTGTCCGGGGCATTTGAAGGGGTTCCAGGAGGCAGTGAGGACCAGCATCAGTTTTCCCCGCTGGCACCTTTGCTGTGGCAGCAAAAGCTGGACGTTTGTCTTTTTTGCTCCAGAGAGCGCCGAAAGTGAAGAAAGGTGCTTTTGATGATAGAGTCCTCAGGAAAGCAGAGAGGGCCAAATTGTCTGGTGCATTTGAAGGGGTTCCAGGAGGCAGTGAGAACCAGCATCACTTTTCCCCGCTGGCGCATTTGCTGTGGCAGCAAAAGCTGGACGTTTGTCTTTTTTGCTCCAGACAGCGCTGAAAGTGAAAAAAGGTGCATTTGAGGATAGAGTCCTCAGGAAAGCAGAGAGGGCCAAATTGTCTGGGGCATTTGAAGGGGTTCCAGGAGGCAGTGAGAACCAGCATCACTTTTCCCCGCTGGCACCTTTGCTGTGGCAGCAAAAGCTGGACGTTTGTCTTTTTTGCTCCAGACAGCGCCGAAAGTGAAGAAAGGTGCTTTTGTGGATAGAGTCCTCAGGAAAGCAGAGAGGGCCAAATTGTCTGGGGCATTTGAAGGGGTTCCAGGAGGCAGTGAGGACCAGCATCACTTTTCCCCGCTGGCACCTTTGCTGTGGCAGCAAAAGCTGGACGTTTGTCTTTTTTGCTCCCAGACAGCGCCGAAAGTGAAAAAAGGTGCTTTTGTGGATAGAGTCTTCAGGAAAGCAGAGAGGGCCAAATTGTCCGGGGCATTTGAAGGGGTTCCAGGAGGCAGTGAGGACCAGCATCACTTTTCCCCGGTGGCACCTTTGCTGTGGCAGCAAAAGCTGGACGTTTGTCTTTTTTGCTCCAGACAGCGCCGAAAGTGAAAAAAGGTGCTTTTGAGGATAGAGTCCTCAGGAAAGCAGAGAGGGCCAAATTGTCTGGTGCATTTGAAGGGGTTCCAGGAGGCAGTGAGAACCAGCATCACTTTTCCCCACTGGCAACTTTTGCTGTGGCAGCAAAAGCTGGACGTTTGTCTTTTTTGCTCCAGAGAGCGCCGAAAGTGAAAAAAGGTGCTTTTGAGGATAGACTCCTCAGGAAAGCAGAGAGGGCCAAATTGTCCGGGGCATTTGAAGGGGTTCCAGGAGGCAGTGAGGACCAGCATCACTTTTCCCCGCTGGCACCTTTGCTGTGGTAGCAAAAGCTGGACGTTTGTCTTTTTTGCTCCAGACAGCGCCGAAAGTGAAGAAAGGTGCTTTTGAGGATAGAGTCCTCAGGAAAGCAGAGAGGGCCAAATTGTCTGGGTGCATTTGAAGGGGTTCCAGGAGGCAGTGAGAACCAGCATCACTTTTCCCCGCTGGCACCTTTGCTGTGGCAGCAAAAGCTGGACGTTTGTCTTTTTTGCTCCAGACAGCGCCGAAAGTGAAAAAAGGTGCTTTTGAGGATAGAGTCCTCAGGAAAGCAGAGAGGGCCAAATTGTCTGGTGCATTTGAAGGGGTTCCAGGAGGCAGTGAGAACCAGCATCACTTTTCCCCGCTGGCACCTTTGCTGTGGCAGCAAAAGCTGGACGTTTGTCTTTTTTTGCTCCAGACAGCGCCGAAAGTGAAAAAAGGTGCATTTGAGGATAGAGTCCTCAGGAAAGCAGAGAGGGCCAAATTGTCTGGTGCATTTGAAGGGGTTCCAGGAGGCAGTGAGGACCAGCATCACTTTTCCCCGCTGGCACCTTTGCTGTGGCAGCAAAAGCTGGACGTTTGTCTTTTTTGCTCCAGAGAGCGCCGAAAGTGAAAAAAGGTGCATTTGAGGATAGAGTCCTCAGGAAAGCAGAGAGGGCCAAATTGTCTGGTGCATTTGAAGGGGTTCCAGGAGGCAGTGAGAACCAGCATCACTTTTCCCCGCTGGCACCTTTGCTGTGGCAGCAAAAGCTGGACGTTTGTCTTTTTTGCTCCAGACAGCGCCGAAAGTGAAAAAAGGTGCTTTTGCGGATAGAGTCCTCAGGAAAGCAGAGAGGGCCAAATTGTCTGGGGCATTTGAAGGGGTTCCAGGAGGCAGTGAGGACCAGCATCACTTTTCCCCGCTGGCACCTTTGCTGTGGCAGCAAAAGCTGGACGTTTGTCTTTTTTGCTCCAGAGAGCGCCGAAAGTGAAAAAAGGTGCATTTGAGGATAGAGTCCTCAGGAAAGCAGAGAGGGCCAAATTGTCTGGTGCATTTGAAGGGGTTCCAGGAGGCAGTGAGAAGCAGCATCACTTTTCCCCGCTGGCACCTTTGCTGTGGCAGCAAAAGCTGGACGTTTGTCTTTTTTGCTCCAGACAGCGCCGAAAGTGAAAAAAGGTGCATTTGAGGATAGAGTCCTCAGGAAAGCAGAGAGGGCCAAAACTGTCTGGGGCATTTGAAGGGGTTCCAGGAGGCAGTGAGGACCAGCATCACTTTTCCCCGCTGGCACCTTTGCTGTGGCAGCAAAAGCTGGACGTTTGTCTTTTTTGCTCCAGAGAGCGCCAAAAGTGAAAAAAGGTGCTTTTGCGGATAGAGTCCTCAGGAAAGCAGAGAGGGCCAAATTGTCTGGTGCATTTGAAGGGGTTCCAGGAGGCAGTGAGAACCAGCATCACTTTTCCCCGCTGGCACCTTTGCTGTGGCAGCAAAAGCTGGACGTTTGTCTTTTTTGCTCCAGAGAGCGCCGAAAGTGAAAAAAGGTGCTTTTGAGGATAGAGTCCTCAGGAAAGCAGAGAGGGCCAAATTGTCTGGGGCATTTGAAGGGGTTCCAGGAGGCAGTGAGGACCAGCATCACTTTTCCCCGCTGGCACCTTTGCTGTGGCAGCAAAAGCTGGACGTTTGTCTTTTTTGCTCCAGAGAGCGCCGAAAGTGAAAAAAGGTGCATTTGAGGATAGAGTCCTCAGGAAAGCAGAGAGGGCCAAATTGTCTGGGGCATTTGAAGGGGTTCCAGGAGGCAGTGAGGACCAGCATCACTTTTCCCCGCTGGCACCTTTGCTGTGGCAGCAAAAGCTGGACGTTTGTCTTTTTTGCTCCAGAGAGCGCCGAAAGTGAAAAAAAGGTGCATTTGAGGATAGAGTCCTCAGGAAAGCAGAGAGGGCCAAACTGTCTGGGGCATTTGAAGGGGTTCCAGGAGGCAGTGAGGACCAGCATCACTTTTCCCCGCTGGCACCTTTGCTGTGGCAGCAAAAGCTGGACGTTTGTCTTTTTTGCTCCAGAGAGCGCCAAAAGTGAAAAAAGGTGCTTTTGCGGATAGAGTCCTCAGGAAAGCAGAGAGGGCCAAATTGTCTGGTGCATTTGAAGGGGTTCCAGGAGGCAGTGAGAACCAGCATCACTTTTCCCCGCTGGCACCTTTGCTGTGGCAGCAAAAGCTGGACGTTTGTCTTTTTTGCTCCAGAGAGCGCCGAAAGTGAAAAAAGGTGCTTTTGAGGATAGAGTCCTCAGGAAAGCAGAGAGGGCCAAATTGTCTGGGGCATTTGAAGGGGTTCCAGGAGGCAGTGAGGACCAGCATCACTTTTCCCCGCTGGCACCTTTGCTGTGGCAGCAAAAGCTGGACGTTTGTCTTTTTTGCTCCAGAGAGCGCCGAAAGTGAAAAAAGGTGCATTTGAGGATAGAGTCCTCAGGAAAGCAGAGAGGGCCAAATTGTCTGGGGCATTTGAAGGGGTTCCAGGAGGCAGTGAGGACCAGCATCACTTTTCCCCGCTGGCACCTTTGCTGTGGCAGCAAAAGCTGGACGTTTGTCTTTTTTGCTCCAGAGAGCGCCGAAAGTGAAAAAAGGTGCATTTGAGGATAGAGTCCTCAGGAAAGCAGAGAGGGCCAAATTGTCTGGGGCATTTGAAGGGGTTCCAGGAGGCAGTGAGGACCAGCATCACTTTTCCCCGCTGGCACCTTTGCTGTGGCAGCAAAAGCTGGACGTTTGTCTTTTTTGCTCCAGAGAGCGCCAAAAGTGAAAAAAGGTGCTTTTGCGGATAGAGTCCTCAGGAAAGCAGAGAGGGCCAAATTGTCTGGGGCATTTGAAGGGGTTCCAGGAGGCAGTGAGGACCAGCATCACTTTTCCCCGCTGGCACCTTTGCTGTGGCAGCAAAAGCTGGACGTTTGTCTTTTTTGCTCCAGACAGCGCCGAAAGTGAAAAAAGGTGCATTTGAGGATAGAGTCCTCAGGAAAGCAGAGAGGGCCAAATTGTCTGGTGCATTTGAAGGGGTTCCAGGAGGCAGTGAGAAGCAGCATCACTTTTCCCCGCTGGCACCTTTGCTGTGGCAGCAAAAGCTGGACGTTTGTCTTTTTTGCTCCAGACAGCGCCGAAATTGAAAAAAGGTGCATTTGAGGATAGAGTCCTCAGGAAAGCAGAGAGGGCCAAATTGTCTGGTGCATTTGAAGGGGTTCCAGGAGGCAGTGAGGACCAGCATCACTTTTCCCCGCTGGCACCTTTGCTGTGGCAGCAAAAGCTGGACGTTTGTCTTTTTTGCTCCAGAGAGCGCCAAAAGTGAAAAAAGGTGCTTTTGCGGATAGAGTCCTCAGGAAAGCAGAGAGGGCCAAATTGTCTGGTGCATTTGAAGGGGTTCCAGGAGGCAGTGAGAACCAGCATCACTTTTCCCCGCTGGCACCTTTGCTGTGGCAGCAAAAGCTGGACGTTTGTCTTTTTTGCTCCAGAGAGCGCCGAAAGTGAAAAAAGGTGCTTTTGAGGATAGAGTCCTCAGGAAAGCAGAGAGGGCCAAATTGTCTGGGGCATTTGAAGGGGTTCCAGGAGGCAGTGAGGACCAGCATCACTTTTCCCCGCTGGCACCTTTGCTGTGGCAGCAAAAGCTGGACGTTTGTCTTTTTTGCTCCAGAGAGCGCCGAAAGTGAAAAAAGGTGCATTTGAGGATAGAGTCCTCAGGAAAGCAGAGAGGGCCAAATTGTCTGGGGCATTTGAAGGGGTTCCAGGAGGCAGTGAGGACCAGCATCACTTTTCCCCGCTGGCACCTTTGCTGTGGCAGCAAAAGCTGGACGTTTGTCTTTTTTGCTCCAGAGAGCGCCAAAAGTGAAAAAAGGTGCTTTTGCGGATAGAGTCCTCAGGAAAGCAGAGAGGGCCAAATTGTCTGGTGCATTTGAAGGGGTTCCAGGAGGCAGTGAGAACCAGCATCACTTTTCCCCGCTGGCACCTTTGCTGTGGCAGCAAAAGCTGGACGTTTGTCTTTTTTGCTCCAGAGAGCGCCAAAAGTGAAAAAAGGTGCTTTTGCGGATAGAGTCCTCAGGAAAGCAGAGAGGGCCAAATTGTCTGGTGCATTTGAAGGGGTTCCAAGAGGCAGTGAGAACCAGCATCACTTTTCCCCGGTGGCACATTTGCTGTGGCAGCAAAAGCTGGACGTTTGTCTTTTTTGCTCCAGAGAGCGCCGAAAGTGAAAAAAGGTGCTTTTGAGGATAGAGTCCTCAGGAAAGCAGAGAGGGCCAAATTGTCTGGTGCATTTGAAGGGGTTCCAGGAGGCAGTGAGAACCAGCATCACTTTTCCCCGCTGGCACCTTTGCTGTGGCAGCAAAAGCTGGACGTTTGTCTTTTTTGCTCCAGACAGCGCCGAAAGTGAAAAAAGGTGCTTTTGAGGATAGACTCCTCAGGAAAGCAGAGAGGGCCAAATTGTCTGGTGCATTTGAAGGGGTTCCAGGAGGCAGTGAGGACCAGCATCACTTTTCTCCGCTGGCACCTTTGCTGTGGCAGCAAAAGCTGGACGTTTGTCTTTTTTGCTCCAGAGAGCGCCAAAAGTGAAAAAAGGTGCTTTTGCGGATAGAGTCCTCAGGAAAGCAGAGAGGGCCAAATTGTCTGGGGCATTTGAAGGGGTTCCAGGAGGCAGTGAGAACCAGCATCACTTTTCCCCGCTGGCACCTTTGCTGTGGTAGCAAAAGCTGGACGTTTGTCTTTTTTGCTCCAGACAGCGCCGAAAGTGAAAAAAGGTGCTTTTGAGGATAGAGTCCTCAGGAAAGCAGAGAGGGCCAAATTGTCTGGTGCATTTGAAGGGGTTCCAGGAGGCAGTGAGAACCAGCATCACTTTTCCCCGCTGGCACCTTTGCTGTGGCAGCAAAAGCTGGACGTTTGTCTTTTTTGCTCCAGAGAGCGCCGAAAGTGAAAAAAGGTGCATTTGAGGATAGAGTCCTCAGGAAAGCAGAGAGGGCCAAATTGTCTGGTGCATTTGAAGGGGTTCCAGGAGGCAGTGAGAACCAGCATCACTTTTCCCCGCTGGCACCTTTGCTGTGGCAGCAAAAGCTGGACGTTTGTCTTTTTTGCTCCAGAGAGCGCCGAAAGTGAAAAAAGGTGCATTTGAGGATAGAGTCCTCAGGAAAGCAGAGAGGGCCAAATTGTCTGGTGCATTTGAAGGGGTTCCAGGAGGCAGTGAGGACCAGCATCACTTTTCCCCGCTGGCACCTTTGCTGTGGCAGCAAAAGCTGGACGTTTGTCTTTTTTGCTCCAGAGAGCGCCGAAAGTGAAAAAAGGTGCATTTGAGGATAGAGTCCTCAGGAAAGCAGAGAGGGCCAAATTGTCTGGTGCATTTGAAGGGGTTCCAGGAGGCAGTGAGAACCAGCATCACTTTTCCCCGCTGGCACCTTTGCTGTGGCAGCAAAAGCTGGACGTTTGTCTTTTTTGCTCCAGACAGCGCCGAAAGTGAAAAAAGGTGCTTTTGCGGATAGAGTCCTCAGGAAAGCAGAGAGGGCCAAATTGTCTGGGGCATTTGAAGGGGTTCCAGGAGGCAGTGAGGACCAGCATCACTTTTCCCCGCTGGCACCTTTGCTGTGGCAGCAAAAGCTGGACGTTTGTCTTTTTTGCTCCAGACAGCGCCGAAAGTGAAAAAAGGTGCATTTGAGGATAGAGTCCTCAGGAAAGCAGAGAGGGCCAAATTGTCTGGGGCATTTGAAGGGGTTCCAGGAGGCAGTGAGAAGCAGCATCACTTTTCCCCGCTGGCACCTTTGCTGTGGCAGCAAAAGCTGGACGTTTGTCTTTTTTGCTACAGAGAGCGCCGAAAGTGAAAAAAGGTGCTTTTGAGGATAGAGTCCTCAGGAAAGCAGAGAGGGCCAAATTGTCCGGGGCATTTGAAGGGGTTCCAGGAGGCAGTGAGGACCAGCATCACTTTTCCCCGCTGGCACCTTTGCTGTGGCAGCAAAAGCTGGACGTTTGTCTTTTTTGCTCCAGACAGCGCCGAAAGTGAAAAAAGGTGCATTTGAGGATAGAGTCCTCAGGAAAGCAGAGAGGGCCAAATTGTCTGGGGCATTTGAAGGGGTTCCAGGAGGCAGTGAGAAGCAGCATCACTTTTCCCCGCTGGCACCTTTGCTGTGGCAGCAAAAGCTGGACGTTTGTCTTTTTTGCTCCAGACAGCGCCGAAAGTGAAAAAAGGTGCATTTGAGGATAGAGTCCTCAGGAAAGCAGAGAGGGCCAAATTGTCTGGTGCATTTGAAGGGGTTCCAGGAGGCAGTGAGGACCAGCATCACTTTTCCCCGCTGGCACCTTTGCTGTGGCAGCAAAAGCTGGACGTTTGTCTTTTTTGCTCCAGAGAGCGCCAAAAGTGAAAAAAGGTGCTTTTGCGGATAGAGTCCTCAGGAAAGCAGAGAGGGCCAAATTGTCTGGGGCATTTGAAGGGGTTCCAGGAGGCAGTGAGAACCAGCATCACTTTTCCCCGCTGGCACCTTTGCTGTGGCAGCAAAAGCTGGACGTTTGTCTTTTTTGCTCCAGACAGCGCCGAAAGTGAAAAAAGGTGCTTTTGAGGATAGACTCCTCAGGAAAGCAGAGAGGGCCAAATTGTCTGGGGCATTTGAAGGGGTTCCAGGAGGCAGTGAGGACCAGCATCACTTTTCCCCGCTGGCACCTTTGCTGTGGCAGCAAAAGCTGGACGTTTGTCTTTTTTGCTCCAGAGAGCGCCAAAAGCTAAAAAAAGGTGCTTTTGCGGATAGAGTCCTCAGGAAAGCAGAGAGGGCCAAATTGTCTGGTGCATTTGAAGGGGTTCCAGGAGGCAGTGAGAACCAGCATCACTTTTCCCCACTGGCACCTTTGCTGTGGCAGCAAAAGCTGGACGTTTGTCTTTTTTGCTCCAGACAGCGCCGAAAGTGAAGAAAGGTGCTTTTGAGGATAGAGTCCTCAGGAAAGCAGAGAGGGCCAAATTGTGTGGTGCATTTGAAGGGGTTCCAGGAGGCAGTGAGAACCAGCATCACTTTTCCCCGCTGGCACCTTTGCTGTGGCAGCAAAAGCTGGACGTTTGTCTTTTTTGCTCCAGAGAGCGCCAAAAGTGAAAAAAGGTGCTTTTGAGGATAGAGTCCTCAGGAAAGCAGAGAGGGCCAAATTGTCTGGTGCATTTGAAGGGGTTCCAGGAGGCAGTGAGAACCAGCATCACTTTTCTCCGCTGGCACCTTTGCTGTGGCAGCAAAAGCTGGACGTTTGTCTTTTTTGCTCCAGAGAGCGCCGAAAGTGAAAAAAGGTGCTTTTGAGGATAGAGTCCTCAGGAAAGCAGAGAGGGCCAAATTGTCCGGGGCATTTGAAGGGGTTCCAGGAGGCAGTGAGGACCAGCATCAGTTTTCCCCGCTGGCACCTTTGCTGTGGCAGCAAAAGCTGGACGTTTGTCTTTTTTGCTCCAGAGAGCGCCGAAAGTGAAGAAAGGTGCATTTGAGGATAGAGTCCTCAGGAAAGCAGAGAGGGCCAAATTGTCTGGTGCATTTGAAGGGGTTCCAGGAGGCAGTGAGGACCAGCATCACTTTTCCCCGCTGGCACCTTTGCTGTGGCAGCAAAAGCTGGACGTTTGTCTTTTTTGCTCCAGACAGCGCCGAAAGTGAAAAAAGGTGCTTTTGCGGACAGAGTCCTCAGGAAAGCAGAGAGGGCCAAATTGTCTGGTGCATTTGAAGGGGTTCCAGGAGGCAGTGAGAACCAGCATCACTTTTCCCCGCTGGCAACTTTTGCTGTGGCAGCAAAAGCTGGACGTTTGTCTTTTTTGCTCCAGAGAGCGCCGAAAGTGAAAAAAGGTGCTTTTGAGGATAGACTCCTCAGGAAAGCAGAGAGGGCCAAATTGTCCGGGGCATTTGAAGGGGTTCCAGGAGGCAGTGAGGACCAGCATCACTTTTCCCCGCTGGCACCTTTGCTGTGGTAGCAAAAGCTGGACGTTTGTCTTTTTTGCTCCAGAGAGCGCCGAAAGTGAAAAAAGGTGCATTTGAGGATAGAGTCCTCAGGAAAGCAGAGAGGGCCAAATTGTCTGGTGCATTTGAAGGGGTTCCAGGAGGCAGTGAGAACCAGCATCACTTTTCCCCGCTGGCACCTTTGCTGTGGCAGCAAAAGCTGGACGTTTGTCTTTTTTGCTCCAGAGAGCGCCGAAAGTGAAAAAAGGTGCATTTGAGGATAGAGTCCTCAGGAAAGCAGAGAGGGCCAAATTGTCTGGTGCATTTGAAGGGGTTCCAGGAGGCAGTGAGAACCAGCATCACTTTTCCCCGCTGGCACCTTTGCTGTGGCAGCAAAAGCTGGACGTTTGTCTTTTTTGCTCCAGACAGCGCCGAAAGTGAAAAAAGGTGCTTTTGCGGATAGAGTCCTCAGGAAAGCAGAGAGGGCCAAATTGTCTGGGGCATTTGAAGGGGTTCCAGGAGGCAGTGAGGACCAGCATCACTTTTCCCCGCTGGCACCTTTGCTGTGGCAGCAAAAGCTGGACGTTTGTCTTTTTTGCTCCAGACAGCGCCGAAAGTGAAAAAAGGTGCATTTGAGGATAGAGTCCTCAGGAAAGCAGAGAGGGCCAAATTGTCTGGGGCATTTGAAGGGGTTCCAGGAGGCAGTGAGAAGCAGCATCACTTTTCCCTGCTGGCACCTTTGCTGTGGCAGCAAAAGCTGGACGTTTGTCTTTTTTGCTCCAGACAGCGCCGAAAGTGAAAAAAGGTGCATTTGAGGATAGAGTCCTCAGGAAAGCAGAGAGGGCCAAATTGTCTGGGGCATTTGAAGGGGTTCCAGGAGGCAGTGAGGACCAGCATCACTTTTCCCCGCTGGCACCTTTGCTGTGGCAGCAAAAGCTGGACGTTTGTCTTTTTTGCTCCAGAGAGCGCCGAAAGTGAAAAAAGGTGCATTTGAGGATAGACTCCTCAGGAAAGCAGAGAGGGCCAAATTGTCTGGGGCATTTGAAGGGGTTCCAGGAGGCAGTGAGGACCAGCATCACTTTTCCCCGCTGGCACCTTTGCTGTGGCAGCAAAAGCTGGACGTTTGTCTTTTTTGCTCCAGACAGCGCCGAAAGTGAAAAAAGGTGCTTTTGCGGACAGAGTCCTCAGGAAAGCAGAGAGGGCCAAATTGTCTGGTGCATTTGAAGGGGTTCCAGGAGGCAGTGAGAACCAGCATCACTTTTCCCCGCTGGCAACTTTTGCTGTGGCAGCAAAAGCTGGACGTTTGTCTTTTTTGCTCCAGAGAGCGCCGAAAGTGAAAAAAGGTGCATTTGAGGATAGAGTCCTCAGGAAAGCAGAGAGGGCCAAATTGTCTGGTGCATTTGAAGGGGTTCCAGGAGGCAGTGAGAACCAGCATCACTTTTCCCCGCTGGCACCTTTGCTGTGGCAGCAAAAGCTGGACGTTTGTCTTTTTTGCTCCAGACAGCGCCGAAAGTGAAAAAAGGTGCTTTTGCGGATAGAGTCCTCAGGAAAGCAGAGAGGGCCAAATTGTCTGGGGCATTTGAAGGGGTTCCAGGAGGCAGTGAGGACCAGCATCACTTTTCCCCGCTGGCACCTTTGCTGTGGCAGCAAAAGCTGGACGTTTGTCTTTTTTGCTCCAGACAGCGCCGAAAGTGAAAAAAGGTGCATTTGAGGATAGAGTCCTCAGGAAAGCAGAGAGGGCCAAATTGTCTGGGGCATTTGAAGGGGTTCCAGGAGGCAGTGAGAAGCAGCATCACTTTTCCCTGCTGGCACCTTTGCTGTGGCAGCAAAAGCTGGACGTTTGTCTTTTTTGCTCCAGACAGCGCCGAAAGTGAAAAAAGGTGCATTTGAGGATAGAGTCCTCAGGAAAGCAGAGAGGGCCAAATTGTCTGGGGCATTTGAAGGGGTTCCAGGAGGCAGTGAGGACCAGCATCACTTTTCCCCGCTGGCACCTTTGCTGTGGCAGCAAAAGCTGGACGTTTGTCTTTTTTGCTCCAGAGAGCGCCGAAAGTGAAAAAAGGTGCATTTGAGGATAGACTCCTCAGGAAAGCAGAGAGGGCCAAATTGTCTGGGGCATTTGAAGGGGTTCCAGGAGGCAGTGAGGACCAGCATCACTTTTCCCCGCTGGCACCTTTGCTGTGGCAGCAAAAGCTGGACGTTTGTCTTTTTTGCTCCAGACAGCGCCGAAAGTGAAAAAAGGTGCTTTTGCGGATAGAGTCCTCAGGAAAGCAGAGAGGGCCAAATTGTCTGGGGCATTTGAAGGGGTTCCAGGAGGCAGTGAGGACCAGCATCACTTTTCCCCGCTGGCACCTTTGCTGTGGCAGCAAAAGCTGGACGTTTGTCTTTTTTGCTCCAGAGAGCGCCAAAAGTGAAAAAAGGTGCTTTTGCGGATAGAGTCCTCAGGAAAGCAGAGAGGGCCAAATTGTCTGGGGCATTTGAAGGGGTTCCAGGAGGCAGTGAGGACCAGCATCACTTTTCCCCGCTGGCACCTTTGCTGTGGCAGCAAAAGCTGGACGTTTGTCTTTTTTGCTCCAGACAGCGCCGAAAGTGAAAAAAGGTGCATTTGAGGATAGAGTCCTCAGGAAAGCAGAGAGGGCCAAATTGTCTGGGGCATTTGAAGGGGTTCCAGGAGGCAGTGAGAAGCAGCATCACTTTTCCCCGCTGGCACCTTTGCTGTGGCAGCAAAAGCTGGACGTTTGTCTTTTTTGCTCCAGAGAGCGCCGAAAGTGAAAAAAGGTGCATTTGAGGATAGAGTCCTCAGGAAAGCAGAGAGGGCCAAATTGTCTGGGGCATTTGAAGGGGTTCCAGGAGGCAGTGAGGACCAGCATCACTTTTCCCCGCTGGCACCTTTGCTGTGGCAGCAAAAGCTGGACGTTTGTCTTTTTTGCTCCAGAGAGCGCCGAAAGTGAAAAAAGGTGCATTTGAGGATAGACTCCTCAGGAAAGCAGAGAGGGCCAAATTGTCTGGGGCATTTGAAGGGGTTCCAGGAGGCAGTGAGGACCAGCATCACTTTTCCCCGCTGGCACCTTTGCTGTGGCAGCAAAAGCTGGACGTTTGTCTTTTTTGCTCCAGAGAGCGCCGAAAGTGAAAAAAGGTGCATTTGAGGATAGAGTCCTCAGGAAAGCAGAGAGGGCCAAATTGTCTGGGGCATTTGAAGGGGTTCCAGGAGGCAGTGAGGACCAGCATCACTTTTCCCCGCTGGCACCTTTGCTGTGGCAGCAAAAGCTGGACGTTTGTCTTTTTTGCTCCAGAGAGCGCCAAAAGTGAAAAAAGGTGCTTTTGCGGATAGAGTCCTCAGGAAAGCAGAGAGGGCCAAATTGTCTGGGGCATTTGAAGGGGTTCCAGGAGGCAGTGAGGACCAGCATCACTTTTCCCCGCTGGCACCTTTGCTGTGGCAGCAAAAGCTGGACGTTTGTCTTTTTTGCTCCAGACAGCGCCGAAAGTGAAAAAAGGTGCATTTGAGGATAGAGTCCTCAGGAAAGCAGAGAGGGCCAAATTGTCTGGTGCATTTGAAGGGGTTCCAGGAGGCAGTGAGAAGCAGCATCACTTTTCCCCGCTGGCACCTTTGCTGTGGCAGCAAAAGCTGGACGTTTGTCTTTTTTGCTCCAGACAGCGCCGAAAGTGAAAAAAGGTGCATTTGAGGATAGAGTCCTCAGGAAAGCAGAGAGGGCCAAATTGTCTGGTGCATTTGAAGGGGTTCCAGGAGGCAGTGAGGACCAGCATCACTTTTCCCCGCTGGCACCTTTGCTGTGGCAGCAAAAGCTGGACGTTTGTCTTTTTTGCTCCAGAGAGCGCCAAAAGTGAAAAAAGGTGCTTTTGCGGATAGAGTCCTCAGAAAAGCAGAGAGGGCCAAATTGTCTGGTGCATTTGAAGGGGTTCCAGGAGGCAGTGAGAACCAGCATCACTTTTCCCCGCTGGCACCTTTGCTGTGGCAGCAAAAGCTGGACGTTTGTCTTTTTTGCTCCAGAGAGCGCCGAAAGTGAAAAAAGGTGCTTTTGAGGATAGAGTCCTCAGGAAAGCAGAGAGGGCCAAATTGTCTGGGGCATTTGAAGGGGTTCCAGGAGGCAGTGAGGACCAGCATCACTTTTCCCCGCTGGCACCTTTGCTGTGGCAGCAAAAGCTGGACGTTTGTCTTTTTTGCTCCAGAGAGCGCCGAAAGTGAAAAAAGGTGCATTTGAGGATAGAGTCCTCAGGAAAGCAGAGAGGGCCAAATTGTCTGGGGCATTTGAAGGGGTTCCAGGAGGCAGTGAGGACCAGCATCACTTTTCCCCGCTGGCACCTTTGCTGTGGCAGCAAAAGCTGGACGTTTGTCTTTTTTGCTCCAGAGAGTGCCAAAAGTGAAAAAAGGTGCTTTTGCGGATAGAGTCCTCAGGAAAGCAGAGAGGGCCAAATTGTCTGGTGCATTTGAAGGGGTTCCAGGAGGCAGTGAGAACCAGCATCACTTTTCCCCGCTGGCACCTTTGCTGTGGCAGCAAAAGCTGGACGTTTGTCTTTTTTGCTCCAGACAGCGCCGAAAGTGAAAAAAGGTGCTTTTGAGGATAGAGTCCTCAGGAAAGCAGAGAGGGCCAAATTGTCTGGTGCATTTGAAGGGGTTCCAGGAGGCAGTGAGGACCAGCATCACTTTTCCCCGCTGGCACCATTGCTGTGGCAGCAAAAGCTGGACGTTTGTCTTTTTTGCTCCAGAGAGCGCCAAAAGTGAAAAAAGGTGCTTTTGAGGATAGACTCCTCAGGAAAGCAGAGAGGGCCAAATTGTCTGGTGCATTTGAAGGGGTTCCAGGAGGCAGTGAGAACCAGCATCACTTTTCCCCGGTGGCACATTTGCTGTGGCAGCAAAAGCTGGACGTTTGTCTTTTTTGCTCCAGAGAGCGCCGAAAGTGAAAAAAGGTGCTTTTGAGGATAGAGTCCTCAGGAAAGCAGAGAGGGCCAAATTGTCTGGTGCATTTGAAGGGGTTCCAGGAGGCAGTGAGAACCAGCATCACTTTTCCCCGGTGGCACCTTTGCTGTGGCAGCAAAAGCTGGACGTTTGTCTTTTTTGCTCCAGAGAGCGCCGAAAGTGAAAAAAGGTGCTTTTGAGGATAGACTCCTCAGGAAAGCAGAGAGGGCCAAATTGTCTGGTGCATTTGAAGGGGTTCCAGGAGGCAGTGAGGACCAGCATCACTTTTCCCCGCTGGCACCTTTGCTGTGGCAGCAAAAGCTGGACGTTTGTCTTTTTTGCTCCAGAGAGCGCCAAAAGTGAAAAAAGGTGCTTTTGCGGATAGAGTCCTCAGGAAAGCAGAGAGGGCCAAATTGTCTGGTGCATTTGAAGGGGTTCCAGGAGGCAGTGAGAACCAGCATCACTTTTCCCCGCTGGCACCTTTGCTGTGGTAGCAAAAGCTGGACGTTTGTCTTTTTTGCTCCAGACAGCGCCGAAAGTGAAAAAAGGTGCTTTTGAGGATAGAGTCCTCAGGAAAGCAGAGAGGGCCAAATTGTCTGGTGCATTTGAAGGGGTTCCAGGAGGCAGTGAGAACCAGCATCACTTTTCCCCGCTGGCACCTTTGCTGTGGCAGCAAAAGCTGGACGTTTGTCTTTTTTGCTCCAGAGAGCGCCGAAAGTGAAAAAAGGTGCATTTGAGGATAGAGTCCTCAGGAAAGCAGAGAGGGCCAAATTGTCTGGTGCATTTGAAGGGGTTCCAGGAGGCAGTGAGAACCAGCATCACTTTTCCCCGCTGGCACCTTTGCTGTGGCAGCAAAAGCTGGACGTTTGTCTTTTTTGCTCCAGAGAGCGCCGAAAGTGAAAAAAGGTGCATTTGAGGATAGAGTCCTCAGGAAAGCAGAGAGGGCCAAATTGTCTGGTGCATTTGAAGGGGTTCCAGGAGGCAGTGAGGACCAGCATCACTTTTCCCCGCTGGCACCTTTGCTGTGGCAGCAAAAGCTGGACGTTTGTCTTTTTTGCTCCAGAGAGCGCCGAAAGTGAAAAAAGGTGCATTTGAGGATAGAGTCCTCAGGAAAGCAGAGAGGGCCAAATTGTCTGGTGCATTTGAAGGGGTTCCAGGAGGCAGTGAGAACCAGCATCACTTTTCCCCGCTGGCACCTTTGCTGTGGCAGCAAAAGCTGGACGTTTGTCTTTTTTGCTCCAGACAGCGCCGAAAGTGAAAAAAGGTGCTTTTGCGGATAGAGTCCTCAGGAAAGCAGAGAGGGCCAAATTGTCTGGGGCATTTGAAGGGGTTCCAGGAGGCAGTGAGGACCAGCATCACTTTTCCCCGCTGGCACCTTTGCTGTGGCAGCAAAAGCTGGACGTTTGTCTTTTTTGCTCCAGACAGCGCCGAAAGTGAAAAAAGGTGCATTTGAGGATAGAGTCCTCAGGAAAGCAGAGAGGGCCAAATTGTCTGGGGCATTTGAAGGGGTTCCAGGAGGCAGTGAGAAGCAGCATCACTTTTCCCCGCTGGCACCTTTGCTGTGGCAGCAAAAGCTGGACGTTTGTCTTTTTTGCTACAGAGAGCGCCGAAAGTGAAAAAAGGTGCTTTTGAGGATAGAGTCCTCAGGAAAGCAGAGAGGGCCAAATTGTCCGGGGCATTTGAAGGGGTTCCAGGAGGCAGTGAGGACCAGCATCACTTTTCCCCGCTGGCACCTTTGCTGTGGCAGCAAAAGCTGGACGTTTGTCTTTTTTGCTCCAGACAGCGCCGAAAGTGAAAAAAGGTGCATTTGAGGATAGAGTCCTCAGGAAAGCAGAGAGGGCCAAATTGTCTGGGGCATTTGAAGGGGTTCCAGGAGGCAGTGAGAAGCAGCATCACTTTTCCCCGCTGGCACCTTTGCTGTGGCAGCAAAAGCTGGACGTTTGTCTTTTTTGCTCCAGACAGCGCCGAAAGTGAAAAAAGGTGCATTTGAGGATAGAGTCCTCAGGAAAGCAGAGAGGGCCAAATTGTCTGGGGCATTTGAAGGGGTTCCAGGAGGCAGTGAGGACCAGCATCACTTTTCCCCGCTGGCACCTTTGCTGTGGCAGCAAAAGCTGGACGTTTGTCTTTTTTGCTCCAGAGAGCGCCAAAAGTGAAAAAAGGTGCTTTTGCGGATAGAGTCCTCAGGAAAGCAGAGAGGGCCAAATTGTCTGGGGCATTTGAAGGGGTTCCAGGAGGCAGTGAGAACCAGCATCACTTTTCCCCGCTGGCACCTTTGCTGTGGCAGCAAAAGCTGGACGTTTGTCTTTTTTGCTCCAGAGAGCGCCGAAAGTGAAAAAAGGTGCTTTTGAGGATAGACTCCTCAGGAAAGCAGAGAGGGCCAAATTGTCTGGGGCATTTGAAGGGGTTCCAGGAGGCAGTGAGGACCAGCATCACTTTTCCCCGCTGGCACCTTTGCTGTGGCAGCAAAAGCTGGACGTTTGTCTTTTTTGCTCCAGAGAGCGCCAAAAGTTAAAAAAAGGTGCTTTTGCGGATAGAGTCCTCAGGAAAGCAGAGAGGGCCAAATTGTCTGGTGCATTTGAAGGGGTTCCAGGAGGCAGTGAGAACCAGCATCACTTTTCCCCACTGGCACCTTTGCTGTGGCAGCAAAAGCTGGACGTTTGTCTTTTTTGCTCCAGACAGCGCCGAAAGTGAAAAAAGGTGCATTTGAGGATAGAGTCCTCAGGAAAGCAGAGAGGGCCAAATTGTCTGGTGCATTTGAAGGGGTTCCAGGAGGCAGTGAGAACCAGCATCACTTTTCCCCGCTGGCACCTTTGCTGTGGCAGCAAAAGCTGGACGTTTGTCTTTTTTGCTCCAGACAGCGCCGAAAGTGAAGAAAGGTGCTTTTGAGGATAGAGTCCTCAGGAAAGCAGAGAGGGCCAAATTGTCTGGTGCATTTGAAGGGGTTCCAGGAGGCAGTGAGAAGCAGCATCACTTTTCCCCGCTGGCACCTTTGCTGTGGCAGCAAAAGCTAGACGTTTGTCTTTTTTGCTCCAGAGAGCGCCAAAAGTGAAAAAAGGTGCTTTTGCGGATAGAGTCCTCAGGAAAGCAGAGAGGGCCAAATTGTCTGGTGCATTTGAAGGGGTTCCAGGAGGCAGTGAGAACCAGCATCACTTTTCCCCGCTGGCACCTTTGCTGTGGCAGCAAAAGCTGGACGTTTGTCTTTTTTGCTCCAGAGAGCGCCGAAAGTGAAAAAAGGTGCTTTTGAGGATAGAGTCCTCAGGAAAGCAGAGAGGGCCAAATTGTCTGGGGCATTTGAAGGGGTTCCAGGAGGCAGTGAGAACCAGCATCACTTTTCCCCGCTGGCACCTTTGCTGTGGCAGCAAAAGCTGGACGTTTGTCTTTTTTGCTCCAGAGAGCGCCGAAAGTGAAGAAAGGTTCTTTTGAGGATAGAGTCCTCAGGAAAGCAGAGAGGGCCAAATTGTGTGGTGCATTTGAAGGGGTTCCAGGAGGCAGTGAGAACCAGCATCACTTTTCCCCGCTGGCACCTTTGCTGTGGCAGCAAAAGCTGGACGTTTGTCTTTTTTGCTCCAGAGAGCGCCGAAAGTGAAAAAAGGTGCTTTTGAGGATAGACTCCTCAGGAAAGCAGAGAGGGCCAAATTGTCTGGGGCATTTGAAGGGGTTCCAGGAGGCAGTGAGGACCAGCATCACTTTTCCCCGCTGGCACCTTTGCTGTGGCAGCAAAAGCTGGACGTTTGTCTTTTTTGCTCCAGAGAGCGCCAAAAGTGAAAAAAGGTGCTTTTGCGGATAGAGTCCTCAGGAAAGCAGAGAGGGCCAAATTGTCTGGTGCATTTGAAGGGGTTCCAGGAGGCAGTGAGAACCAGCATCACTTTTCCCCGCTGGCACCTTTGCTGTGGCAGCAAAAGCTGGACGTTTGTCTTTTTTGCTCCAGAGAGCGCCGAAAGTGAAAAAAGGTGCTTTTGAGGATAGAGTCCTCAGGAAAGCAGAGAGGGCCAAATTGTCTGGGGCATTTGAAGGGGTTCCAGGAGGCAGTGAGGACCAGCATCACTTTTCCCCGCTGGCACCTTTGCTGTGGCAGCAAAAGCTGGACGTTTGTCTTTTTTGCTCCAGAGAGCGCCAAAAGTGAAAAAAGGTGCTTTTGCGGATAGAGTCCTCAGGAAAGCAGAGAGGGCCAAATTGTCTGGTGCATTTGAAGGGGTTCCAGGAGGCAGTGAGAACCAGCATCACTTTTCCCCGCTGGCACCTTTGCTGTGGCAGCAAAAGCTGGACGTTTGTCTTTTTTGCTCCAGACAGCGCCGAAAGTGAAAAAAGGTGCTTTTGCGGATAGAGTCCTCAGGAAAGCAGAGAGGGCCAAATTGTCTGGGGCATTTGAAGGGGTTCCAGGAGGCAGTGAGGACCAGCATCACTTTTCCCCGCTGGCACCTTTGCTGTGGCAGCAAAAGCTGGACGTTTGTCTTTTTTGCTCCAGACAGCGCCGAAAGTGAAAAAAGGTGCATTTGAGGATAGAGTCCTCAGGAAAGCAGAGAGGGCCAAATTGTCTGGGGCATTTGAAGGGGTTCCAGGAGGCAGTGAGAAGCAGCATCACTTTTCCCCGCTGGCACCTTTGCTGTGGCAGCAAAAGCTGGACGTTTGTCTTTTTTGCTCCAGACAGCGCCGAAAGTGAAAAAAGGTGCATTTGAGGATAGAGTCCTCAGGAAAGCAGAGAGGGCCAAACTGTCTGGGGCATTTGAAGGGGTTCCAGGAGGCAGTGAGGACCAGCATCACTTTTCCCCGCTGGCACCTTTGCTGTGGCAGCAAAAGCTGGACGTTTGTCTTTTTTGCTCCAGAGAGCGCCAAAAGTGAAAAAAGGTGCTTTTGCGGATAGAGTCCTCAGGAAAGCAGAGAGGGCCAAATTGTCTGGTGCATTTGAAGGGGTTCCAGGAGGCAGTGAGAACCAGCATCACTTTTCCCCGCTGGCACCTTTGCTGTGGCAGCAAAAGCTGGACGTTTGTCTTTTTTGCTCCAGAGAGCGCCGAAAGTGAAAAAAGGTGCTTTTGAGGATAGAGTCCTCAGGAAAGCAGAGAGGGCCAAATTGTCTGGGGCATTTGAAGGGGTTCCAGGAGGCAGTGAGGACCAGCATCACTTTTCCCCGCTGGCACCTTTGCTGTGGCAGCAAAAGCTGGACGTTTGTCTTTTTTGCTCCAGACAGCGCCGAAAGTGAAAAAAGGTGCATTTGAGGATAGAGTCCTCAGGAAAGCAGAGAGGGCCAAATTGTCTGGGGCATTTGAAGGGGTTCCAGGAGGCAGTGAGGACCAGCATCACTTTTCCCCGCTGGCACCTTTGCTGTGGCAGCAAAAGCTGGACGTTTGTCTTTTTTGCTCCAGAGAGCGCCGAAAGTGAAAAAAGGTGCATTTGAGGATAGAGTCCTCAGGAAAGCAGAGAGGGCCAAATTGTCTGGGGCATTTGAAGGGGTTCCAGGAGGCAGTGAGGACCAGCATCACTTTTCCCCGCTGGCACCTTTGCTGTGGCAGCAAAAGCTGGACGTTTGTCTTTTTTGCTCCAGAGAGCGCCAAAAGTGAAAAAAGGTGCTTTTGCGGATAGAGTCCTCAGGAAAGCAGAGAGGGCCAAATTGTCTGGGGCATTTGAAGGGGTTCCAGGAGGCAGTGAGGACCAGCATCACTTTTCCCCGCTGGCACCTTTGCTGTGGCAGCAAAAGCTGGACGTTTGTCTTTTTTGCTCCAGACAGCGCCGAAAGTGAAAAAAGGTGCATTTGAGGATAGAGTCCTCAGGAAAGCAGAGAGGGCCAAATTGTCTGGTGCATTTGAAGGGGTTCCAGGAGGCAGTGAGAACCAGCATCACTTTTCCCCGCTGGCACCTTTGCTGTGGCAGCAAAAGCTGGACGTTTGTCTTTTTTGCTCCAGACAGCGCCGAAATTGAAAAAAGGTGCATTTGAGGATAGAGTCCTCAGGAAAGCAGAGAGGGCCAAATTGTCTGGGGCATTTGAAGGGGTTCCAGGAGGCAGTGAGGACCAGCATCACTTTTCCCCGCTGGCACCTTTGCTGTGGCAGCAAAAGCTGGACGTTTGTCTTTTTTGCTCCAGAGAGCGCCAAAAGTGAAAAAAGGTGCTTTTGCGGATAGAGTCCTCAGGAAAGCAGAGAGGGCCAAATTGTCTGGTGCATTTGAAGGGGTTCCAGGAGGCAGTGAGAACCAGCATCACTTTTCCCCGCTGGCACCTTTGCTGTGGCAGCAAAAGCTGGACGTTTGTCTTTTTTGCTCCAGAGAGCGCCGAAAGTGAAAAAAGGTGCTTTTGAGGATAGAGTCCTCAGGAAAGCAGAGAGGGCCAAATTGTCTGGTGCATTTGAAGGGGTTCCAGGAGGCAGTGAGGACCAGCATCACTTTTCCCCGCTGGCACCTTTGCTGTGGCAGCAAAAGCTGGACGTTTGTCTTTTTTGCTCCAGAGAGCGCCGAAAGTGAAAAAAGGTGCATTTGAGGATAGAGTCCTCAGGAAAGCAGAGAGGGCCAAATTGTCTGGGGCATTTGAAGGGGTTCCAGGAGGCAGTGAGGACCAGCATCACTTTTCCCCGCTGGCACCTTTGCTGTGGCAGCAAAAGCTGGACGTTTGTCTTTTTTGCTCCAGAGAGCGCCAAAAGTGAAAAAAGGTGCTTTTGCGGATAGAGTCCTCAGGAAAGCAGAGAGGGCCAAATTCTCTGGTGCATTTGAAGGGGTTCCAGGAGGCAGTGAGAACCAGCATCACTTTTCCCCGCTGGCACCTTTGCTGTGGCAGCAAAAGCTGGACGTTTGTCTTTTTTGCTCCAGAGAGCGGCGAAAGTGAAAAAAGGTGCTTTTGAGGATAGAGTCCTCAGGAAAGCAGAGAGGGCCAAATTGTCTGGGGCATTTGAAGGGGTTCCAGGAGGCAGTGAGGACCAGCATCACTTTTCCCCGCTGGCACCTTTGCTGTGGCAGCAAAAGCTGGACGTTTGTCTTTTTTGCTCCAGAGAGCGCCAAAAGTGAAAAAAGGTGCTTTTGCGGATAGAGTCCTCAGGAAAGCAGAGAGGGCCAAATTGTCTGGTGCATTTGAAGGGGTTCCAAGAGGCAGTGAGAACCAGCATCACTTTTCCCCGGTGGCACATTTGCTGTGGCAGCAAAAGCTGGACGTTTGTCTTTTTTGCTCCAGAGAGCGCCGAAAGTTAAAAAAGGTGCTTTTGAGGATAGAGTCCTCAGGAAAGCAGAGAGGGCCAAATTGTCTGGTGCATTTGAAGGGGTTCCAGGAGGCAGTGAGAACCAGCATCACTTTTCCCCGCTGGCACCTTTGCTGTGGCAGCAAAAGCTGGACGTTTGTCTTTTTTGCTCCAGACAGCGCCGAAAGTGAAAAAAGGTGCTTTTGAGGATAGACTCCTCAGGAAAGCAGAGAGGGCCAAATTGTCTGGTGCATTTGAAGGGGTTCCAGGAGGCAGTGAGGACCAGCATCACTTTTCTCCGCTGGCACCTTTGCTGTGGCAGCAAAAGCTGGACGTTTGTCTTTTTTGCTCCAGAGAGCGCCAAAAGTGAAAAAAGGTGCTTTTGCGGATAGAGTCCTCAGGAAAGCAGAGAGGGCCAAATTGTCTGGGGCATTTGAAGGGGTTCCAGGAGGCAGTGAGAAGCAGCATCACTTTTCCCCGCTGGCACCTTTGCTGTGGTAGCAAAAGCTGGACGTTTGTCTTTTTTGCTCCAGACAGCGCCGAAAGTGAAAAAAGGTGCTTTTGAGGATAGAGTCCTCAGGAAAGCAGAGAGGGCCAAATTGTCTGGTGCATTTGAAGGGGTTCCAGGAGGCAGTGAGAACCAGCATCACTTTTCCCCGCTGGCACCTTTGCTGTGGCAGCAAAAGCTGGACGTTTGTCTTTTTTGCTCCAGAGAGCGCCGAAAGTGAAAAAAGGTGCATTTGAGGATAGAGTCCTCAGGAAAGCAGAGAGGGCCAAATTGTCTGGTGCATTTGAAGGGGTTCCAGGAGGCAGTGAGAACCAGCATCACTTTTCCCCGCTGGCACCTTTGCTGTGGCAGCAAAAGCTGGACGTTTGTCTTTTTTGCTCCAGAGAGCGCCGAAAGTGAAAAAAGGTGCATTTGAGGATAGAGTCCTCAGGAAAGCAGAGAGGGCCAAATTGTCTGGTGCATTTGAAGGGGTTCCAGGAGGCAGTGAGGACCAGCATCACTTTTCCCCGCTGGCACCTTTGCTGTGGCAGCAAAAGCTGGACGTTTGTCTTTTTTGCTCCAGAGAGCGCCGAAAGTGAAAAAAGGTGCATTTGAGGATAGAGTCCTCAGGAAAGCAGAGAGGGCCAAATTGTCTGGTGCATTTGAAGGGGTTCCAGGAGGCAGTGAGAACCAGCATCACTTTTCCCCGCTGGCACCTTTGCTGTGGCAGCAAAAGCTGGACGTTTGTCTTTTTTGCTCCAGACAGCGCCGAAAGTGAAAAAAGGTGCTTTTGCGGATAGAGTCCTCAGGAAAGCAGAGAGGGCCAAATTGTCTGGGGCATTTGAAGGGGTTCCAGGAGGCAGTGAGGACCAGCATCACTTTTCCCCGCTGGCACCTTTGCTGTGGCAGCAAAAGCTGGACGTTTGTCTTTTTTGCTCCAGACAGCGCCGAAAGTGAAAAAAGGTGCATTTGAGGATAGAGTCCTCAGGAAAGCAGAGAGGGCCAAATTGTCTGGGGCATTTGAAGGGGTTCCAGGAGGCAGTGAGAAGCAGCATCACTTTTCCCCGCTGGCACCTTTGCTGTGGCAGCAAAAGCTGGACGTTTGTCTTTTTTGCTACAGAGAGCGCCGAAAGTGAAAAAAGGTGCTTTTGAGGATAGAGTCCTCAGGAAAGCAGAGAGGGCCAAATTGTCCGGGGCATTTGAAGGGGTTCCAGGAGGCAGTGAGGACCAGCATCACTTTTCCCCGCTGGCACCTTTGCTGTGGCAGCAAAAGCTGGACGTTTGTCTTTTTTGCTCCAGACAGCGCCGAAAGTGAAAAAAGGTGCATTTGAGGATAGAGTCCTCAGGAAAGCAGAGAGGGCCAAATTGTCTGGGGCATTTGAAGGGGTTCCAGGAGGCAGTGAGAAGCAGCATCACTTTTCCCCGCTGGCACCTTTGCTGTGGCAGCAAAAGCTGGACGTTTGTCTTTTTTGCTCCAGACAGCGCCGAAAGTGAAAAAAGGTGCATTTGAGGATAGAGTCCTCAGGAAAGCAGAGAGGGCCAAATTGTCTGGTGCATTTGAAGGGGTTCCAGGAGGCAGTGAGGACCAGCATCACTTTTCCCCGCTGGCACCTTTGCTGTGGCAGCAAAAGCTGGACGTTTGTCTTTTTTGCTCCAGAGAGCGCCAAAAGTGAAAAAAGGTGCTTTTGCGGATAGAGTCCTCAGGAAAGCAGAGAGGGCCAAATTGTCTGGGGCATTTGAAGGGGTTCCAGGAGGCAGTGAGAACCAGCATCACTTTTCCCCGCTGGCACCTTTGCTGTGGCAGCAAAAGCTGGACGTTTGTCTTTTTTGCTCCAGAGAGCGCCGAAAGTGAAAAAAGGTGCTTTTGAGGATAGACTCCTCAGGAAAGCAGAGAGGGCCAAATTGTCTGGGGCATTTGAAGGGGTTCCAGGAGGCAGTGAGGACCAGCATCACTTTTCCCCGCTGGCACCTTTGCTGTGGCAGCAAAAGCTGGACGTTTGTCTTTTTTGCTCCAGAGAGCGCCAAAAGCTAAAAAAAGGTGCTTTTGCGGATAGAGTCCTCAGGAAAGCAGAGAGGGCCAAATTGTCTGGTGCATTTGAAGGGGTTCCAGGAGGCAGTGAGAACCAGCATCACTTTTCCCCACTGGCACCTTTGCTGTGGCAGCAAAAGCTGGACGTTTGTCTTTTTTGCTCCAGACAGCGCCGAAAGTGAAGAAAGGTGCTTTTGAGGATAGAGTCCTCAGGAAAGCAGAGAGGGCCAAATTGTGTGGTGCATTTGAAGGGGTTCCAGGAGGCAGTGAGAACCAGCATCACTTTTCCCCGCTGGCACCTTTGCTGTGGCAGCAAAAGCTGGACGTTTGTCTTTTTTGCTCCAGAGAGCGCCAAAAGTGAAAAAAGGTGCTTTTGCGGATAGAGTCCTCAGGAAAGCAGAGAGGGCCAAATTGTCTGGTGCATTTGAAGGGGTTCCAGGAGGCAGTGAGAACCAGCATCACTTTTCTCCGCTGGCACCTTTGCTGTGGCAGCAAAAGCTGGACGTTTGTCTTTTTTGCTCCAGAGAGCGCCGAAAGTGAAAAAAGGTGCTTTTGCGGATAGAGTCCTCAGGAAAGCAGAGAGGGCCAAATTGTCCGGGGCATTTGAAGGGGTTCCAGGAGGCAGTGAGGACCAGCATCAGTTTTCCCCGCTGGCACCTTTGCTGTGGCAGCAAAAGCTGGACGTTTGTCTTTTTTGCTCCAGAGAGCGCCGAAAGTGAAGAAAGGTGCATTTGAGGATAGAGTCCTCAGGAAAGCAGAGAGGGCCAAATTGTCTGGTGCATTTGAAGGGGTTCCAGGAGGCAGTGAGGACCAGCATCACTTTTCCCCGCTGGCACCTTTGCTGTGGCAGCAAAAGCTGGACGTTTGTCTTTTTTGCTCCAGACAGCGCCGAAAGTGAAAAAAGGTGCTTTTGCGGACAGAGTCCTCAGGAAAGCAGAGAGGGCCAAATTGTCTGGTGCATTTGAAGGGGTTCCAGGAGGCAGTGAGAACCAGCATCACTTTTCCCCGCTGGCAACTTTTGCTGTGGCAGCAAAAGCTGGACGTTTGTCTTTTTTGCTCCAGAGAGCGCCGAAAGTGAAAAAAGGTGCTTTTGAGGATAGACTCCTCAGGAAAGCAGAGAGGGCCAAATTGTCCGGGGCATTTGAAGGGGTTCCAGGAGGCAGTGAGGACCAGCATCACTTTTCCCCGCTGGCACCTTTGCTGTGGTAGCAAAAGCTGGACGTTTGTCTTTTTTGCTCCAGAGAGCGCCGAAAGTGAAGAAAGGTGCTTTTGAGGATAGAGTCCTCAGGAAAGCAGAGAGGGCCAAATTGTCTGGTGCATTTGAAGGGGTTCCAGGAGGCAGTGAGAACCAGCATCACTTTTCCCCGCTGGCACCTTTGCTGTGGCAGCAAAAGCTGGACGTTTGTCTTTTTTGCTCCAGACAGCGCCGAAAGTGAAAAAAGGTGCATTTGAGGATAGAGTCCTCAGGAAAGCAGAGAGGGCCAAATTGTCTGGTGCATTTGAAGGGGTTCCAGGAGGCAGTGAGAACCAGCATCACTTTTCCCCGCTGGCACCTTTGCTGTGGCAGCAAAAGCTGGACGTTTGTCTTTTTTGCTCCAGAGAGCGCCGAAAGTGAAAAAAGGTGCATTTGAGGATAGAGTCCTCAGGAAAGCAGAGAGGGCCAAATTGTCTGGTGCATTTGAAGGGGTTCCAGGAGGCAGTGAGAACCAGCATCACTTTTCCCCGCTGGCACCTTTGCTGTGGCAGCAAAAGCTGGACGTTTGTCTTTTTTGCTCCAGACAGCGCCGAAAGTGAAAAAAGGTGCTTTTGCGGATAGAGTCCTCAGGAAAGCAGAGAGGGCCAAATTGTCTGGGGCATTTGAAGGGGTTCCAGGAGGCAGTGAGGACCAGCATCACTTTTCCCCGCTGGCACCTTTGCTGTGGCAGCAAAAGCTGGACGTTTGTCTTTTTTGCTCCAGACAGCGCCGAAAGTGAAAAAAGGTGCATTTGAGGATAGAGTCCTCAGGAAAGCAGAGAGGGCCAAATTGTCTGGGGCATTTGAAGGGGTTCCAGGAGGCAGTGAGAAGCAGCATCACTTTTCCCCGCTGGCACCTTTGCTGTGGCAGCAAAAGCTGGACGTTTGTCTTTTTTGCTCCAGACAGCGCCGAAAGTGAAAAAAGGTGCATTTGAGGATAGAGTCCTCAGGAAAGCAGAGAGGGCCAAATTGTCTGGGGCATTTGAAGGGGTTCCAGGAGGCAGTGAGGACCAGCATCACTTTTCCCCGCTGGCACCTTTGCTGTGGCAGCAAAAGCTGGACGTTTGTCTTTTTTGCTCCAGAGAGCGCCGAAAGTGAAAAAAGGTGCATTTGAGGATAGACTCCTCAGGAAAGCAGAGAGGGCCAAATTGTCTGGGGCATTTGAAGGGGTTCCAGGAGGCAGTGAGGACCAGCATCACTTTTCCCCGCTGGCACCTTTGCTGTGGCAGCAAAAGCTGGACGTTTGTCTTTTTTGCTCCAGAGAGCGCCGAAAGTGAAAAAAGGTGCATTTGAGGATAGACTCCTCAGGAAAGCAGAGAGGGCCAAATTGTCTGGGGCATTTGAAGGGGTTCCAGGAGGCAGTGAGGACCAGCATCACTTTTCCCCGCTGGCACCTTTGCTGTGGCAGCAAAAGCTGGACGTTTGTCTTTTTTGCTCCAGACAGCGCCGAAAGTGAAAAAAGGTGCATTTGAGGATAGAGTCCTCAGGAAAGCAGAGAGGGCCAAATTGTCTGGGGCATTTGAAGGGGTTCCAGGAGGCAGTGAGAAGCAGCATCACTTTTCCCCGCTGGCACCTTTGCTGTGGCAGCAAAAGCTGGACGTTTGTCTTTTTTGCTCCAGACAGCGCCGAAAGTGAAAAAAGGTGCATTTGAGGATAGAGTCCTCAGGAAAGCAGAGAGGGCCAAATTGTCTGGGGCATTTGAAGGGGTTCCAGGAGGCAGTGAGGACCAGCATCACTTTTCCCCGCTGGCACCTTTGCTGTGGCAGCAAAAGCTGGACGTTTGTCTTTTTTGCTCCAGAGAGCGCCAAAAGTGAAAAAAGGTGCTTTTGCGGATAGAGTCCTCAGAAAAGCAGAGAGGGCCAAATTGTCTGGTGCATTTGAAGGGGTTCCAGGAGGCAGTGAGAACCAGCATCACTTTTCCCCGCTGGCACCTTTGCTGTGGCAGCAAAAGCTGGACGTTTGTCTTTTTTGCTCCAGAGAGCGCCGAAAGTGAAAAAAGGTGCTTTTGAGGATAGAGTCCTCAGGAAAGCAGAGAGGGCCAAATTGTCTGGGGCATTTGAAGGGGTTCCAGGAGGCAGTGAGGACCAGCATCACTTTTCCCCGCTGGCACCTTTGCTGTGGCAGCAAAAGCTGGACGTTTGTCTTTTTTGCTCCAGAGAGCGCCGAAAGTGAAAAAAGGTGCATTTGAGGATAGAGTCCTCAGGAAAGCAGAGAGGGCCAAATTGTCTGGGGCATTTGAAGGGGTTCCAGGAGGCAGTGAGGACCAGCATCACTTTTCCCCGCTGGCACCTTTGCTGTGGCAGCAAAAGCTGGACGTTTGTCTTTTTTGCTCCAGAGAGCGCCAAAAGTGAAAAAAGGTGCTTTTGCGGATAGAGTCCTCAGGAAAGCAGAGAGGGCCAAATTGTCTGGTGCATTTGAAGGGGTTCCAGGAGGCAGTGAGAACCAGCATCACTTTTCCCCGCTGGCACCTTTGCTGTGGCAGCAAAAGCTTGACGTTTGTCTTTTTTGCTCCAGAGAGCGCCGAAAGTGAAAAAAGGTGCTTTTGAGGATAGAGTCCTCAGGAAAGCAGAGAGGGCCAAATTGTCTGGTGCATTTGAAGGGGTTCCAGGAGGCAGTGAGGACCA
Organism: Vanellus vanellus; assembly: GCF_965231255.1. Classification (NCBI taxonomy): domain Eukaryota; kingdom Metazoa; phylum Chordata; class Aves; order Charadriiformes; family Charadriidae; genus Vanellus; species Vanellus vanellus. The sequence goes on from NW_028127396.1 coordinate 28,680, forward strand.
GCATCACTTTTCCCCGCTGGCACCATTGCTGTGGCAGCAAAAGCTGGACGTTTGTCTTTTTTGCTCCAGAGAGCGCCAAAAGTGAAAAAAGGTGCTTTTGAGGATAGACTCCTCAGGAAAGCAGAGAGGGCCAAATTGCCTGGTGCATTTGAAGGGGTTCCAGGAGGCAGTGAGAACTAGCATCACTTTTCCCCGGTGGCACATTTGCTGTGGCAGCAAAAGCTGGACGTTTGTCTTTTTTGCTCCAGAGAGCGCCGAAAGTGAAAAAAGGTGCTTTTGAGGATAGAGTCCTCAGGAAAGCAGAGAGGGCCAAATTGTCTGGTGCATTTGAAGGGGTTCCAGGAGGCAGTGAGAACCAGCATCACTTTTCCCCGCTGGCACCTTTGCTGTGGCAGCAAAAGCTGGACGTTTGTCTTTTTTGCTCCAGAGAGCGGCGAAAGTGAAAAAAGGTGCTTTTGAGGATAGAGTCCTCAGGAAAGCAGAGAGGGCCAAATTGTCTGGGGCATTTGAAGGGGTTCCAGGAGGCAGTGAGGACCAGCATCACTTTTCCCCGCTGGCACCTTTGCTGTGGCAGCAAAAGCTGGACGTTTGTCTTTTTTGCTCCAGAGAGCGCCAAAAGTGAAAAAAGGTGCTTTTGCGGATAGAGTCCTCAGGAAAGCAGAGAGGGCCAAATTGTCTGGTGCATTTGAAGGGGTTCCAAGAGGCAGTGAGAACCAGCATCACTTTTCCCCGGTGGCACATTTGCTGTGGCAGCAAAAGCTGGACGTTTGTCTTTTTTGCTCCAGAGAGCGCCGAAAGTTAAAAAAGGTGCTTTTGAGGATAGAGTCCTCAGGAAAGCAGAGAGGGCCAAATTGTCTGGTGCATTTGAAGGGGTTCCAGGAGGCAGTGAGAACCAGCATCACTTTTCCCCGCTGGCACCTTTGCTGTGGCAGCAAAAGCTGGACGTTTGTCTTTTTTGCTCCAGACAGCGCCGAAAGTGAAAAAAGGTGCTTTTGAGGATAGACTCCTCAGGAAAGCAGAGAGGGCCAAATTGTCTGGTGCATTTGAAGGGGTTCCAGGAGGCAGTGAGGACCAGCATCACTTTTCTCCGCTGGCACCTTTGCTGTGGCAGCAAAAGCTGGACGTTTGTCTTTTTTGCTCCAGAGAGCGCCAAAAGTGAAAAAAGGTGCTTTTGCGGATAGAGTCCTCAGGAAAGCAGAGAGGGCCAAATTGTCTGGGGCATTTGAAGGGGTTCCAGGAGGCAGTGAGAAGCAGCATCACTTTTCCCCGCTGGCACCTTTGCTGTGGTAGCAAAAGCTGGACGTTTGTCTTTTTTGCTCCAGACAGCGCCGAAAGTGAAAAAAGGTGCTTTTGAGGATAGAGTCCTCAGGAAAGCAGAGAGGGCCAAATTGTCTGGTGCATTTGAAGGGGTTCCAGGAGGCAGTGAGAACCAGCATCACTTTTCCCCGCTGGCACCTTTGCTGTGGCAGCAAAAGCTGGACGTTTGTCTTTTTTGCTCCAGAGAGCGCCGAAAGTGAAAAAAGGTGCATTTGAGGATAGAGTCCTCAGGAAAGCAGAGAGGGCCAAATTGTCTGGTGCATTTGAAGGGGTTCCAGGAGGCAGTGAGAACCAGCATCACTTTTCCCCGCTGGCACCTTTGCTGTGGCAGCAAAAGCTGGACGTTTGTCTTTTTTGCTCCAGAGAGCGCCGAAAGTGAAAAAAGGTGCATTTGAGGATAGAGTCCTCAGGAAAGCAGAGAGGGCCAAATTGTCTGGTGCATTTGAAGGGGTTCCAGGAGGCAGTGAGGACCAGCATCACTTTTCCCCGCTGGCACCTTTGCTGTGGCAGCAAAAGCTGGACGTTTGTCTTTTTTGCTCCAGAGAGCGCCGAAAGTGAAAAAAGGTGCATTTGAGGATAGAGTCCTCAGGAAAGCAGAGAGGGCCAAATTGTCTGGTGCATTTGAAGGGGTTCCAGGAGGCAGTGAGAACCAGCATCACTTTTCCCCGCTGGCACCTTTGCTGTGGCAGCAAAAGCTGGACGTTTGTCTTTTTTGCTCCAGACAGCGCCGAAAGTGAAAAAAGGTGCTTTTGCGGATAGAGTCCTCAGGAAAGCAGAGAGGGCCAAATTGTCTGGGGCATTTGAAGGGGTTCCAGGAGGCAGTGAGGACCAGCATCACTTTTCCCCGCTGGCACCTTTGCTGTGGCAGCAAAAGCTGGACGTTTGTCTTTTTTGCTCCAGACAGCGCCGAAAGTGAAAAAAGGTGCATTTGAGGATAGAGTCCTCAGGAAAGCAGAGAGGGCCAAATTGTCTGGGGCATTTGAAGGGGTTCCAGGAGGCAGTGAGAAGCAGCATCACTTTTCCCCGCTGGCACCTTTGCTGTGGCAGCAAAAGCTGGACGTTTGTCTTTTTTGCTACAGAGAGCGCCGAAAGTGAAAAAAGGTGCTTTTGAGGATAGAGTCCTCAGGAAAGCAGAGAGGGCCAAATTGTCCGGGGCATTTGAAGGGGTTCCAGGAGGCAGTGAGGACCAGCATCACTTTTCCCCGCTGGCACCTTTGCTGTGGCAGCAAAAGCTGGACGTTTGTCTTTTTTGCTCCAGACAGCGCCGAAAGTGAAAAAAGGTGCATTTGAGGATAGAGTCCTCAGGAAAGCAGAGAGGGCCAAATTGTCTGGGGCATTTGAAGGGGTTCCAGGAGGCAGTGAGAAGCAGCATCACTTTTCCCCGCTGGCACCTTTGCTGTGGCAGCAAAAGCTGGACGTTTGTCTTTTTTGCTCCAGACAGCGCCGAAAGTGAAAAAAGGTGCATTTGAGGATAGAGTCCTCAGGAAAGCAGAGAGGGCCAAATTGTCTGGTGCATTTGAAGGGGTTCCAGGAGGCAGTGAGGACCAGCATCACTTTTCCCCGCTGGCACCTTTGCTGTGGCAGCAAAAGCTGGACGTTTGTCTTTTTTGCTCCAGAGAGCGCCAAAAGTGAAAAAAGGTGCTTTTGCGGATAGAGTCCTCAGGAAAGCAGAGAGGGCCAAATTGTCTGGGGCATTTGAAGGGGTTCCAGGAGGCAGTGAGAACCAGCATCACTTTTCCCCGCTGGCACCTTTGCTGTGGCAGCAAAAGCTGGACGTTTGTCTTTTTTGCTCCAGAGAGCGCCGAAAGTGAAAAAAGGTGCTTTTGAGGATAGACTCCTCAGGAAAGCAGAGAGGGCCAAATTGTCTGGGGCATTTGAAGGGGTTCCAGGAGGCAGTGAGGACCAGCATCACTTTTCCCCGCTGGCACCTTTGCTGTGGCAGCAAAAGCTGGACGTTTGTCTTTTTTGCTCCAGAGAGCGCCAAAAGCTAAAAAAAGGTGCTTTTGCGGATAGAGTCCTCAGGAAAGCAGAGAGGGCCAAATTGTCTGGTGCATTTGAAGGGGTTCCAGGAGGCAGTGAGAACCAGCATCACTTTTCCCCACTGGCACCTTTGCTGTGGCAGCAAAAGCTGGACGTTTGTCTTTTTTGCTCCAGACAGCGCCGAAAGTGAAGAAAGGTGCTTTTGAGGATAGAGTCCTCAGGAAAGCAGAGAGGGCCAAATTGTGTGGTGCATTTGAAGGGGTTCCAGGAGGCAGTGAGAACCAGCATCACTTTTCCCCGCTGGCACCTTTGCTGTGGCAGCAAAAGCTGGACGTTTGTCTTTTTTGCTCCAGAGAGCGCCAAAAGTGAAAAAAGGTGCTTTTGCGGATAGAGTCCTCAGGAAAGCAGAGAGGGCCAAATTGTCTGGTGCATTTGAAGGGGTTCCAGGAGGCAGTGAGAACCAGCATCACTTTTCTCCGCTGGCACCTTTGCTGTGGCAGCAAAAGCTGGACGTTTGTCTTTTTTGCTCCAGAGAGCGCCGAAAGTGAAAAAAGGTGCTTTTGAGGATAGAGTCCTCAGGAAAGCAGAGAGGGCCAAATTGTCCGGGGCATTTGAAGGGGTTCCAGGAGGCAGTGAGGACCAGCATCAGTTTTCCCCGCTGGCACCTTTGCTGTGGCAGCAAAAGCTGGACGTTTGTCTTTTTTGCTCCAGAGAGCGCCGAAAGTGAAGAAAGGTGCATTTGAGGATAGAGTCCTCAGGAAAGCAGAGAGGGCCAAATTGTCTGGTGCATTTGAAGGGGTTCCAGGAGGCAGTGAGGACCAGCATCACTTTTCCCCGCTGGCACCTTTGCTGTGGCAGCAAAAGCTGGACGTTTGTCTTTTTTGCTCCAGACAGCGCCGAAAGTGAAAAAAGGTGCTTTTGCGGACAGAGTCCTCAGGAAAGCAGAGAGGGCCAAATTGTCTGGTGCATTTGAAGGGGTTCCAGGAGGCAGTGAGAACCAGCATCACTTTTCCCCGCTGGCAACTTTTGCTGTGGCAGCAAAAGCTGGACGTTTGTCTTTTTTGCTCCAGAGAGCGCCGAAAGTGAAAAAAGGTGCTTTTGAGGATAGACTCCTCAGGAAAGCAGAGAGGGCCAAATTGTCCGGGGCATTTGAAGGGGTTCCAGGAGGCAGTGAGGACCAGCATCACTTTTCCCCGCTGGCACCTTTGCTGTGGTAGCAAAAGCTGGACGTTTGTCTTTTTTGCTCCAGAGAGCGCCGAAAGTGAAGAAAGGTGCTTTTGAGGATAGAGTCCTCAGGAAAGCAGAGAGGGCCAAATTGTCTGGTGCATTTGAAGGGGTTCCAGGAGGCAGTGAGAACCAGCATCACTTTTCCCCGCTGGCACCTTTGCTGTGGCAGCAAAAGCTGGACGTTTGTCTTTTTTGCTCCAGAGAGCGCCGAAAGTGAAAAAAGGTGCATTTGAGGATAGAGTCCTCAGGAAAGCAGAGAGGGCCAAATTGTCTGGTGCATTTGAAGGGGTTCCAGGAGGCAGTGAGAACCAGCATCACTTTTCCCCGCTGGCACCTTTGCTGTGGCAGCAAAAGCTGGACGTTTGTCTTTTTTGCTCCAGAGAGCGCCGAAAGTGAAAAAAGGTGCATTTGAGGATAGAGTCCTCAGGAAAGCAGAGAGGGCCAAATTGTCTGGTGCATTTGAAGGGGTTCCAGGAGGCAGTGAGAACCAGCATCACTTTTCCCCGCTGGCACCTTTGCTGTGGCAGCAAAAGCTGGACGTTTGTCTTTTTTGCTCCAGACAGCGCCGAAAGTGAAAAAAGGTGCTTTTGCGGATAGAGTCCTCAGGAAAGCAGAGAGGGCCAAATTGTCTGGGGCATTTGAAGGGGTTCCAGGAGGCAGTGAGGACCAGCATCACTTTTCCCCGCTGGCACCTTTGCTGTGGCAGCAAAAGCTGGACGTTTGTCTTTTTTGCTCCAGACAGCGCCGAAAGTGAAAAAAGGTGCATTTGAGGATAGAGTCCTCAGGAAAGCAGAGAGGGCCAAATTGTCTGGGGCATTTGAAGGGGTTCCAGGAGGCAGTGAGAAGCAGCATCACTTTTCCCCGCTGGCACCTTTGCTGTGGCAGCAAAAGCTGGACGTTTGTCTTTTTTGCTCCAGACAGCGCCGAAAGTGAAAAAAGGTGCATTTGAGGATAGAGTCCTCAGGAAAGCAGAGAGGGCCAAATTGTCTGGGGCATTTGAAGGGGTTCCAGGAGGCAGTGAGGACCAGCATCACTTTTCCCCGCTGGCACCTTTGCTGTGGCAGCAAAAGCTGGACGTTTGTCTTTTTTGCTCCAGAGAGCGCCGAAAGTGAAAAAAGGTGCATTTGAGGATAGACTCCTCAGGAAAGCAGAGAGGGCCAAATTGTCTGGGGCATTTGAAGGGGTTCCAGGAGGCAGTGAGGACCAGCATCACTTTTCCCCGCTGGCACCTTTGCTGTGGCAGCAAAAGCTGGACGTTTGTCTTTTTTGCTCCAGAGAGCGCCGAAAGTGAAAAAAGGTGCATTTGAGGATAGACTCCTCAGGAAAGCAGAGAGGGCCAAATTGTCTGGGGCATTTGAAGGGGTTCCAGGAGGCAGTGAGGACCAGCATCACTTTTCCCCGCTGGCACCTTTGCTGTGGCAGCAAAAGCTGGACGTTTGTCTTTTTTGCTCCAGAGAGCGCCGAAAGTGAAAAAAGGTGCATTTGAGGATAGAGTCCTCAGGAAAGCAGAGAGGGCCAAATTGTCTGGGGCATTTGAAGGGGTTCCAGGAGGCAGTGAGGACCAGCATCACTTTTCCCCGCTGGCACCTTTGCTGTGGCAGCAAAAGCTGGACGTTTGTCTTTTTTGCTCCAGAGAGCGCCAAAAGTGAAAAAAGGTGCTTTTGCGGATAGAGTCCTCAGGAAAGCAGAGAGGGCCAAATTGTCTGGGGCATTTGAAGGGGTTCCAGGAGGCAGTGAGGACCAGCATCACTTTTCCCCGCTGGCACCTTTGCTGTGGCAGCAAAAGCTGGACGTTTGTCTTTTTTGCTCCAGACAGCGCCGAAAGTGAAAAAAGGTGCATTTGAGGATAGAGTCCTCAGGAAAGCAGAGAGGGCCAAATTGTCTGGGGCATTTGAAGGGGTTCCAGGAGGCAGTGAGAAGCAGCATCACTTTTCCCCGCTGGCACCTTTGCTGTGGCAGCAAAAGCTGGACGTTTGTCTTTTTTGCTCCAGACAGCGCCGAAAGTGAAAAAAGGTGCATTTGAGGATAGAGTCCTCAGGAAAGCAGAGAGGGCCAAATTGTCTGGGGCATTTGAAGGGGTTCCAGGAGGCAGTGAGGACCAGCATCACTTTTCCCCGCTGGCACCTTTGCTGTGGCAGCAAAAGCTGGACGTTTGTCTTTTTTGCTCCAGAGAGCGCCAAAAGTGAAAAAAGGTGCTTTTGCGGATAGAGTCCTCAGAAAAGCAGAGAGGGCCAAATTGTCTGGTGCATTTGAAGGGGTTCCAGGAGGCAGTGAGAACCAGCATCACTTTTCCCCGCTGGCACCTTTGCTGTGGCAGCAAAAGCTGGACGTTTGTCTTTTTTGCTCCAGAGAGCGCCGAAAGTGAAAAAAGGTGCTTTTGAGGATAGAGTCCTCAGGAAAGCAGAGAGGGCCAAATTGTCTGGGGCATTTGAAGGGGTTCCAGGAGGCAGTGAGGACCAGCATCACTTTTCCCCGCTGGCACCTTTGCTGTGGCAGCAAAAGCTGGACGTTTGTCTTTTTTGCTCCAGAGAGCGCCGAAAGTGAAAAAAGGTGCATTTGAGGATAGAGTCCTCAGGAAAGCAGAGAGGGCCAAATTGTCTGGGGCATTTGAAGGGGTTCCAGGAGGCAGTGAGGACCAGCATCACTTTTCCCCGCTGGCACCTTTGCTGTGGCAGCAAAAGCTGGACGTTTGTCTTTTTTGCTCCAGAGAGCGCCAAAAGTGAAAAAAGGTGCTTTTGCGGATAGAGTCCTCAGGAAAGCAGAGAGGGCCAAATTGTCTGGTGCATTTGAAGGGGTTCCAGGAGGCAGTGAGAACCAGCATCACTTTTCCCCGCTGGCACCTTTGCTGTGGCAGCAAAAGCTTGACGTTTGTCTTTTTTGCTCCAGAGAGCGCCGAAAGTGAAAAAAGGTGCTTTTGAGGATAGAGTCCTCAGGAAAGCAGAGAGGGCCAAATTGTCTGGTGCATTTGAAGGGGTTCCAGGAGGCAGTGAGGACCAGCATCACTTTTCCCCGCTGGCACCATTGCTGTGGCAGCAAAAGCTGGACGTTTGTCTTTTTTGCTCCAGAGAGCGCCAAAAGTGAAAAAAGGTGCTTTTGAGGATAGACTCCTCAGGAAAGCAGAGAGGGCCAAATTGTCTGGTGCATTTGAAGGGGTTCCAGGAGGCAGTGAGAACTAGCATCACTTTTCCCCGGTGGCACATTTGCTGTGGCAGCAAAAGCTGGACGTTTGTCTTTTTTGCTCCAGAGAGCGCCGAAAGTGAAAAAAGGTGCTTTTGAGGATAGAGTCCTCAGGAAAGCAGAGAGGGCCAAATTGTCTGGTGCATTTGAAGGGGTTCCAGGAGGCAGTGAGAACCAGCATCACTTTTCCCCGGTGGCACCTTTGCTGTGGCAGCAAAAGCTGGACGTTTGTCTTTTTTGCTCCAGAGAGCGCCGAAAGTGAAAAAAGGTGCTTTTGAGGATAGAGTCCTCAGGAAAGCAGAGAGGGCCAAATTGTCTGGTGCATTTGAAGGGGTTCCAGGAGGCAGTGAGGACCAGCATCACTTTTCCCCGCTGGCACCTTTGCTGTGGCAGCAAAAGCTGGACGTTTGTCTTTTTTGCTCCAGAGAGCGCCAAAAGTGAAAAAAGGTGCTTTTGCGGATAGAGTCCTCAGGAAAGCAGAGAGGGCCAAATTGTCTGGTGCATTTGAAGGGGTTCCAGGAGGCAGTGAGAACCAGCATCACTTTTCCCCGCTGGCACCTTTGCTGTGGTAGCAAAAGCTGGACGTTTGTCTTTTTTGCTCCAGACAGCGCCGAAAGTGAAAAAAGGTGCTTTTGAGGATAGAGTCCTCAGGAAAGCAGAGAGGGCCAAATTGTCTGGTGCATTTGAAGGGGTTCCAGGAGGCAGTGAGAACCAGCATCACTTTTCCCCGCTGGCACCTTTGCTGTGGCAGCAAAAGCTGGACGTTTGTCTTTTTTGCTCCAGACAGCGCCGAAAGTGAAAAAAGGTGCTTTTGAGGATAGAGTCCTCAGGAAAGCAGAGAGGGCCAAATTGTCTGGTGCATTTGAAGGGGTTCCAGGAGGCAGTGAGAACCAGCATCACTTTTCCCCGCTGGCACCTTTGCTGTGGCAGCAAAAGCTGGACGTTTGTCTTTTTTGCTCCAGAGAGCGCCGAAAGTGAAAAAAGGTGCATTTGAGGATAGAGTCCTCAGGAAAGCAGAGAGGGCCAAATTGTCTGGTGCATTTGAAGGGGTTCCAGGAGGCAGTGAGGACCAGCATCACTTTTCCCCGCTGGCACCTTTGCTGTGGCAGCAAAAGCTGGACGTTTGTCTTTTTTGCTCCAGAGAGCGCCGAAAGTGAAAAAAGGTGCATTTGAGGATAGAGTCCTCAGGAAAGCAGAGAGGGCCAAATTGTCTGGGGCATTTGAAGGGGTTCCAGGAGGCAGTGAGAAGCAGCATCACTTTTCCCCGCTGGCACCTTTGCTGTGGCAGCAAAAGCTGGACGTTTGTCTTTTTTGCTCCAGACAGCGCCGAAAGTGAAAAAAGGTGCATTTGAGGATAGAGTCCTCAGGAAAGCAGAGAGGGCCAAATTGTCTGGGGCATTTGAAGGGGTTCCAGGAGGCAGTGAGGACCAGCATCACTTTTCCCCGCTGGCACCTTTGCTGTGGCAGCAAAAGCTGGACGTTTGTCTTTTTTGCTCCAGAGAGCGCCAAAAGTGAAAAAAGGTGCTTTTGCGGATAGAGTCCTCAGGAAAGCAGAGAGGGCCAAATTGTCTGGGGCATTTGAAGGGGTTCCAGGAGGCAGTGAGAACCAGCATCACTTTTCCCCGCTGGCACCTTTGCTGTGGCAGCAAAAGCTGGACGTTTGTCTTTTTTGCTCCAGAGAGTGCCGAAAGTGAAAAAAGGTGCTTTTGAGGATAGACTCCTCAGGAAAGCAGAGAGGGCCAAATTGTCTGGGGCATTTGAAGGGGTTCCAGGAGGCAGTGAGGACCAGCATCACTTTTCCCCGCTGGCACCTTTGCTGTGGCAGCAAAAGCTGGACGTTTGTCTTTTTTGCTCCAGAGAGCGCCAAAAGTTAAAAAAAGGTGCTTTTGCGGATAGAGTCCTCAGGAAAGCAGAGAGGGCCAAATTGTCTGGTGCATTTGAAGGGGTTCCAGGAGGCAGTGAGAACCAGCATCACTTTTCCCCACTGGCACCTTTGCTGTGGCAGCAAAAGCTGGACGTTTGTCTTTTTTGCTCCAGACAGCGCCGAAAGTGAAAAAAGGTGCATTTGAGGATAGAGTCCTCAGGAAAGCAGAGAGGGCCAAATTGTCTGGTGCATTTGAAGGGGTTCCAGGAGGCAGTGAGAACCAGCATCACTTTTCCCCGCTGGCACCTTTGCTGTGGCAGCAAAAGCTGGACGTTTGTCTTTTTTGCTCCAGACAGCGCCGAAAGTGAAGAAAGGTGCTTTTGAGGATAGAGTCCTCAGGAAAGCAGAGAGGGCCAAATTGTCTGGTGCATTTGAAGGGGTTCCAGGAGGCAGTGAGAAGCAGCATCACTTTTCCCCGCTGGCACCTTTGCTGTGGCAGCAAAAGCTAGACGTTTGTCTTTTTTGCTCCAGAGAGCGCCAAAAGTGAAAAAAGGTGCTTTTGCGGATAGAGTCCTCAGGAAAGCAGAGAGGGCCAAATTGTCTGGTGCATTTGAAGGGGTTCCAGGAGGCAGTGAGAACCAGCATCACTTTTCCCCGCTGGCACCTTTGCTGTGGCAGCAAAAGCTGGACGTTTGTCTTTTTTGCTCCAGAGAGCGCCGAAAGTGAAAAAAGGTGCTTTTGAGGATAGAGTCCTCAGGAAAGCAGAGAGGGCCAAATTGTCTGGGGCATTTGAAGGGGTTCCAGGAGGCAGTGAGAACCAGCATCACTTTTCCCCGCTGGCACCTTTGCTGTGGCAGCAAAAGCTGGACGTTTGTCTTTTTTGCTCCAGACAGCGCCAAAAGTGAAGAAAGGTTCTTTTGAGGATAGAGTCCTCAGGAAAGCAGAGAGGGCCAAATTGTGTGGTGCATTTGAAGGGGTTCCAGGAGGCAGTGAGAACCAGCATCACTTTTCCCCGCTGGCACCTTTGCTGTGGCAGCAAAAGCTGGACGTTTGTCTTTTTTGCTCCAGAGAGCGCCGAAAGTGAAAAAAGGTGCTTTTGAGGATAGACTCCTCAGGAAAGCAGAGAGGGCCAAATTGTCTGGGGCATTTGAAGGGGTTCCAGGAGGCAGTGAGGACCAGCATCACTTTTCCCCGCTGGCACCTTTGCTGTGGCAGCAAAAGCTGGACGTTTGTCTTTTTTGCTCCAGAGAGCGCCAAAAGTGAAAAAAGGTGCTTTTGCGGATAGAGTCCTCAGGAAAGCAGAGAGGGCCAAATTGTCTGGTGCATTTGAAGGGGTTCCAGGAGGCAGTGAGAACCAGCATCACTTTTCCCCGCTGGCACCTTTGCTGTGGCAGCAAAAGCTGGACGTTTGTCTTTTTTGCTCCAGAGAGCGCCGAAAGTGAAAAAAGGTGCTTTTGAGGATAGACTCCTCAGGAAAGCAGAGAGGGCCAAATTGTCTGGGGCATTTGAAGGGGTTCCAGGAGGCAGTGAGGACCAGCATCACTTTGCCCCGCTGGCACCTTTGCTGTGGCAGCAAAAGCTGGACGTTTGTCTTTTTTGCTCCAGAGAGCGCCGAAAGTGAAAAAAGGTGCTTTTGAGGATAGAGTCCTCAGGAAAGCAGAGAGGGCCAAATTGTCTGGGGCATTTGAAGGGGTTCCAGGAGGCAGTGAGAACCAGCATCACTTTTCCCCGCTGGCACCTTTGCTGTGGCAGCAAAAGCTGGACGTTTGTCTTTTTTGCTCCAGACAGCGCCAAAAGTGAAGAAAGGTTCTTTTGAGGATAGAGTCCTCAGGAAAGCAGAGAGGGCCAAATTGTCTGGTGCATTTGAAGGGGTTCCAGGAGGCAGTGAGAACCAGCATCACTTTTCCCCGCTGGCACCTTTGCTGTGGCAGCAAAAGCTGGACGTTTGTCTTTTTTGCTCCAGAGAGCGCCGAAAGTGAAAAAAGGTGCTTTTGAGGATAGACTCCTCAGGAAAGCAGAGAGGGCCAAATTGTCTGGGGCATTTGAAGGGGTTCCAGGAGGCAGTGAGGACCAGCATCACTTTTCCCCGCTGGCACCTTTGCTGTGGCAGCAAAAGCTGGACGTTTGTCTTTTTTGCTCCAGAGAGCGCCAAAAGTGAAAAAAGGTGCTTTTGCGGATAGAGTCCTCAGGAAAGCAGAGAGGGCCAAATTGTCTGGTGCATTTGAAGGGGTTCCAGGAGGCAGTGAGAACCAGCATCACTTTTCCCCGCTGGCACCTTTGCTGTGGCAGCAAAAGCTGGACGTTTGTCTTTTTTGCTCCAGAGAGCGCCGAAAGTGAAAAAAGGTGCTTTTGAGGATAGAGTCCTCAGGAAAGCAGAGAGGGCCAAATTGTCTGGGGCATTTGAAGGGGTTCCAGGAGGCAGTGAGAAGCAGCATCACTTTTCCCCGCTGGCACCTTTGCTGTGGCAGCAAAAGCTGGACGTTTGTCTTTTTTGCTCCAGACAGCGCCAAAAGTGAAGAAAGGTGCTTTTGAGGATAGAGTCCTCAGGAAAGCAGAGAGGGCCAAATTGTCTGGTGCATTTGAAGGGGTTCCAGGAGGCAGTGAGAAGCAGCATCACTTTTCCCCGCTGGCACCTTTGCTGTGGCAGCAAAAGCTGGACGTTTGTCTTTTTTGCTCCAGACAGCGCCGAAAGTGAAGGTGCTTTTGAGGATAGAGTCCTCAGGAAAGCAGAGAGGGCCAAATTGTCTGGGGCATTTGAAGGGGTTCCAGGAGGCAGTGAGAACCAGCATCACTTTTCCCCGCTGGCACCTTTGCTGTGGCAGCAAAAGCTGGACGTTTGTCTTTTTTGCTCCAGAGAGCGCCAAAATTGAAAAAAGGTGCATTTGAGGATAGACTCCTCAGGAAAGCAGAGAGGGCCAAATTGTCTGGTGCATTTGAAGGGGTTCCAGGAGGCAGTGAGAACCAGCATCACTTTTCCCCGCTGGCACCTTTGCTGTGGCAGCAAAAGCTGGACGTTTGTCTTTTTTGCTCCAGACAGCGCCGAAAGTGAAAAAAGGTGCTTTTGAGGATAGAGTCCTCAGGAAAGCAGAGAGGGCCAAATTGTCTGGGGCATTTGAAGGGGTTCCAGGAGGCAGTGAGAAGCAGCATCACTTTTCCCCGCTGGCTCCTTTGCTGTGGCAGCAAAAGCTGGACGTTTGTCTTTTTTGCTCCAGACAGCGCCGAAAGTGAAGAAAGGTGCTTTTGAGGATAGAGTCCTCAGGAAAGCAGAGAGGGCCAAATTGTCTGGTGCATTTGAAGGGGTTCCAGGAGGCAGTGAGAACCAGCATCACTTTTCCCCGCTGGCACCTTTGCTGTGGCAGCAAAAGCTGGACGTTTGTCTTTTTTGCTCCAGACAGCGCCAAAAGTGAAGAAAGGTGCTTTTGAGGATAGAGTCCTCAGGAAAGCAGAGAGGGCCAAATTGTCTGGTGCATTTGAAGGGGTTCCAGGAGGCAGTGAGAAGCAGCATCACTTTTCCCCGCTGGCACCTTTGCTGTGGCAGCAAAAGCTGGACGTTTGTCTTTTTTGCTCCAGAGAGCGCCGAAAGTGAAAAAAGGTGCTTTTGAGGATAGACTCCTCAGGAAAGCAGAGAGGGCCAAATTGTCTGGGGCATTTGAAGGGGTTCCAGGAGGCAGTGAGGACCAGCATCACTTTTCCCCGCTGGCACCTTTGCTGTGGCAGCAAAAGCTGGACGTTTGTCTTTTTTGCTCCAGAGAGCGCCAAAAGTGAAAAAAGGTGCTTTTGCGGATAGAGTCCTCAGGAAAGCAGAGAGGGCCAAATTGTCTGGTGCATTTGAAGGGGTTCCAGGAGGCAGTGAGAACCAGCATCACTTTTCCCCGCTGGCACCTTTGCTGTGGCAGCAAAAGCTGGACGTTTGTCTTTTTTGCTCCAGAGAGCGCCGAAAGTGAAAAAAGGTGCTTTTGAGGATAGAGTCCTCAGGAAAGCAGAGAGGGCCAAATTGTCTGGGGCATTTGAAGGGGTTCCAGGAGGCAGTGAGAAGCAGCATCACTTTTCCCCGCTGGCACCTTTGCTGTGGCAGCAAAAGCTGGACGTTTGTCTTTTTTGCTCCAGACAGCGCCAAAAGTGAAGAAAGGTGCTTTTGAGGATAGAGTCCTCAGGAAAGCAGAGAGGGCCAAATTGTCTGGTGCATTTGAAGGGGTTCCAGGAGGCAGTGAGAACCAGCATCACTTTTCCCCGCTGGCACCTTTGCTGTGGCAGCAAAAGCTGGACGTTTGTCTTTTTTGCTCCAGACAGCGCCGAAAGTGAAGGTGCTTTTGAGGATAGAGTCCTCAGGAAAGCAGAGAGGGCCAAATTGTCTGGGGCATTTGAAGGGGTTCCAGGAGGCAGTGAGAACCAGCATCACTTTTCCCCGCTGGCACCTTTGCTGTGGCAGCAAAAGCTGGACGTTTGTCTTTTTTGCTCCAGAGAGCGCCAAAATTGAAAAAAGGTGCATTTGAGGATAGACTCCTCAGGAAAGCAGAGAGGGCCAAATTGTCTGGTGCATTTGAAGGGGTTCCAGGAGGCAGTGAGAACCAGCATCACTTTTCCCCGGTGGCACCTTTGCTGTGGCAGCAAAAGCTGGACGTTTGTCTTTTTTGCTCCAGACAGCGCCGAAAGTGAAAAAAGGTGCTTTTGAGGATAGAGTCCTCAGGAAAGCAGAGAGGGCCAAATTGTCTGGGGCATTTGAAGGGGTTCCAGGAGGCAGTGAGAAGCAGCATCACTTTTCCCCGCTGGCTCCTTTGCTGTGGCAGCAAAAGCTGGACGTTTGTCTTTTTTGCTCCAGACAGCGCCGAAAGTGAAGAAAGGTGCTTTTGAGGATAGAGTCCTCAGGAAAGCAGAGAGGGCCAAATTGTCTGGTGCATTTGAAGGGGTTCCAGGAGGCAGTGAGAACCAGCATCACTTTTCCCCGCTGGCACCTTTGCTGTGGCAGCAAAAGCTGGACGTTTGTCTTTTTTGCTCCAGACAGCGCCAAAAGTGAAGAAAGGTGCTTTTGAGGATAGAGTCCTCAGGAAAGCAGAGAGGGCCAAATTGTCTGGTGCATTTGAAGGGGTTCCAGGAGGCAGTGAGAAGCAGCATCACTTTTCCCCGCTGGCACCTTTGCTGTGGCAGCAAAAGCTGGACGTTTTTCTTTTTTGCTCCAGAGAGCGCCGAAAGTGAAGGTGCTTTTGAGGATAGAGTCCTCAGGAAAGCAGAGAGGGCCAAATTGTCTGGTGCATTTGAAGGGGTTCCAGGAGGCAGTGAGAACCAGCATCACTTTTCCCCGCTGGCACCTTTGCTGTGGCAGCAAAAGCTGGACGTTTGTCTTTTTTGCTCCAGAGAGCGCCAAAAGTGAAAAAAGGTGCATTTGAGGATAGACTCCTCAGGAAAGCAGAGAGGGCCAAATTGTCTGGTGCATTTGAAGGGGTTCCAGGAGGCAGTGAGAACCAGCATCACTTTTCCCCGCTGGCACCTTTGCTGTGGCAGCAAAAGCTGGACGTTTGTCTTTTTTGCTCCAGAGAGCGCCGAAAGTGAAAAAAGGTGCTTTTGAGGATAGAGTCCTCAGGAAAGCAGAGAGGGCCAAATTGTCTGGGGCATTTGAAGGGGTTCCAGGAGGCAGTGAGGACCAGCATCACTTTTCCCCGCTGGCACCTTTGCTGTGGCAGCAAAAGCTGGACGTTTGTCTTTTTTGCTCCAGAGAGCGCCGAAAGTGAAAAAAGGTGCATTTGAGGATAGAGTCCTCAGGAAAGCAGAGAGGGCCAAATTGTCTGGTGCATTTGAAGGGGTTCCAGGAGGCAGTGAGAACCAGCATCACTTTTCCCCGCTGGCACCTTTGCTGTGGCAGCAAAAGCTGGACGTTTGTCTTTTTTGCTCCAGACAGCGTCAAAAGTGAAAAAAGGTGCTTTTGCGGATACAGTCCTCAGGAAAGCAGAGAGGGCCAAATTGTCCGGGGCATTTGAAGGGGTTCCAGGAGGCAGTGAGGACCAGCATCACTTTTCCCCGCTGGCACCTTTGCTGTGGCAGCAAAAGCTGGACGTTTGTCTTTTTTGCTCCAGAGAGCGCCGAAAGTGAAAAAAGGTGCTTTTGAGGATAGACTCCTCAGGAAAGCAGAGAGGGCCAAATTGTCTGGGGCATTTGAAGGGGTTCCAGGAGGCAGTGAGAACCAGCATCACTTTTCCCCGCTGGCACCTTTGCTGTGGCAGCAAAAGCTGGACGTTTGTCTTTTTTGCTCCAGACAGCGCCAAAAGTGAAAAAAGTTGCTTTTGCGGATAGAGTCCTCAGGAAAGCAGAGAGGGCCAAATTGTCTGGTGCATTTGAAGGGGTTCCAGGAGGCAGTGAGAACCAGCATCACTTTTCCCCGCTGGCACCTTTGCTGTGGCAGCAAAAGCTGGACGTTTGTCTTTTTTGCTCCAGAGAGCGCCGAAAGTGAAAAAAGGTGCTTTTGAGGATAGAGTCCTCAGGAAAGCAGAGAGGGCCAAATTGTCTGGGGCATTTGAAGGGGTTCCAGGAGGCAGTGAGGACCAGCATCACTTTTCCCCGCTGGCACCTTTGCTGTGGCAGCAAAAGCTGGACGTTTGTCTTTTTTGCTCCAGAGAGCGCCGAAAGTGAAAAAAGGTGCATTTGAGGATAGAGTCCTCAGGAAAGCAGAGAGGGCCAAATTGTCTGGTGCATTTGAAGGGGTTCCAGGAGGCAGTGAGAACCAGCATCACTTTTCCCCGCTGGCACCTTTGCTGTGGCAGCAAAAGCTGGACATTTGTCTTTTTTGCTACAGAGAGCGCCGAAAGTGAAAAAAGGTGCTTTTGAGGATAGAGTCCTCAGGAAAGCAGAGAGGGCCAAATTGTCCGGGGCATTTGAAGGGGTTCCAGGAGGCAGTTAGGACCAGCATCACTTTTCCCCGCTGGCACCTTTGCTGTGGCAGCAAAAGCTGGACGTTTGTCTTTTTTGCTCCAGACAGCGCCGAAAGTGAAAAAAGGTGCATTTGAGGATAGAGTCCTCAGGAAAGCAGAGAGGGCCAAATTGTCTGGTGCATTTGAAGGGGTTCCAGGAGGCAGTGAGGACCAGCATCACTTTTCCCCGCTGACACCTTTGCTGGGCAGCAAAACCTGGACGTTTGTCTTTTTTGCTCCAGACAGCGCCGAAATTGAAAAAAGGTGCATTTGAGGATAGAGTCCTCAGGAAAGCAGAGAGGGCCAAATTGTCTGGGGCATTTGAAGGGGTTCCAGGAGGCAGTGAGGACCAGCATCACTTTTCCCCGCTGGCACCTTTGCTGTGGCAGCAAAAGCTGGACGTTTGTCTTTTTTGCTCCAGAGAGTGCCAAAAGTGAAAAAAGGTGCTTTTGCGGATAGAGTCCTCAGGAAAGCAGAGAGGGCCAAATTGTCTGGGGCATTTGAAGGGGTTCCAGGAGGCAGTGAGGACCAGCATCACTTTTCCCCGCTGGCACCTTTGCTGTGGCAGCAAAAGCTGGACGTTTGTCTTTTTTGCTCCAGAGAGCGCCAAAAGTGAAAAAAGGTGCTTTTGAGGATAGAGTCCTCAGGAAAGCAGAGAGGGCCAAATTGTCTGGTGCATTTGAAGGGGTTCCAGGAGGCAGTGAGAACCAGCATCACTTTTCCCCGCTGGCACCTTTGCTGTGGCAGCAAAAGCTGGACGTTTGTCTTTTTTGCTCCAGAGAGCGCCGAAAGTGAAAAAAGGTGCTTTTGAGGATAGAGTCCTCAGGAAAGCAGAGAGGGCCAAATTGTCTGGGGCATTTGAAGGGGTTCCAGGAGGCAGTGAGGACCAGCATCACTTTTCCCCGCTGGCACCTTTGCTGTGGCAGCAAAAGCTGGATGTTTGTCTTTTTTGCTCCAGAGAGCGCCGAAAGTGAAAAAAGGTGCTTTTGAGGATAGACTCCTCAGGAAAGCAGAGAGGGCCAAATTGTCTGGGGCATTTGAAGGGGTTCCAGGAGGCAGTGAGGACCAGCATCACTTTTCCCCGCTGGCACCTTTGCTGTGGCAGCAAAAGCTGGACGTTTGTCTTTTTTGCTCCAGAGAGCGCCAAAAGTGAAAAAAGGTGCTTTTGCGGATAGAGTCCTCAGGAAAGCAGAGAGGGCCAAATTGTCTGGTGCATTTGAAGGGGTTCCAGGAGGCAGTGAGAACCAGCATCACTTTTCCCCGCTGGCACCTTTGCTGTGGCAGCAAAAGCTGGACGTTTGTCTTTTTTGCTCCAGAGAGCCCTGAAAGTGAAAAAAGGTGCTTTTGAGGATAGAGTCCTCAGGAAAGCAGAGAGGGCCAAATTGTCTGGTGCATTTGAAGGGGTTCCAGGAGGCAGTGAGAACCAGCATCACTTTTCCCCGCTGGCACCTTTGCTGTGGCAGCAAAAGCTGGACGTTTGTCTTTTTTGCTCCAGACAACGCCAAAAGTGAAGAAAGGTGCTTTTGAGGATAGAGTCCTCAGGAAAGCAGAGAGGGCCAAATTGTCTGGTGCATTTGAAGGGGTTCCAGGAGGCAGTGAGAAGCAGCATCACTTTTCCCCGCTGGCACCTTTGCTGTGGCAGCAAAAGCTGGACGTTTGTCTTTTTTGCTCCAGACAGCGCCGAAAGTGAAGGTGCATTTGAGGATAGAGTCCTCAGGAAAGCAGAGAGGGCCAAATTGTCTGGTGCATTTGAAGGGGTTCCAGGAGGCAGTGAGAACCAGCATCACTTTTCCCCGCTGGCACCTTTGCTGTGGCAGCAAAAGCTGGACGTTTGTCTTTTTTGCTCCAGAGAGCGCCGAAAGTGAAAAAAGGTGCTTTTGAGGATAGACTCCTCAGGAAAGCAGAGAGGGCCAAATTGTCTGGGGCATTTGAAGGGGTTCCAGGAGGCAGTGAGGACCAGCATCACTTTTCCCCGCTGGCACCTTTGCTGTGGCAGCAAAAGCTGGACGTTTGTCTTTTTTGCTCCAGAGAGCGCCAAAAGTGAAAAAAGGTGCTTTTGCGGATAGAGTCCTCATGAAAGCAGAGAGGGCCAAATTGTCTGGTGCATTTGAAGGGGTTCCAGGAGGCAGTGAGAACCAGCATCACTTTTCCCCGCTGGCACCTTTGCTGTGGCAGCAAAAGCTGGACGTTTGTCTTTTTTGCTCCAGAGAGCGCCGAAAGTGAAAAAAGGTGCTTTTGAGGATAGAGTCCTCAGGAAAGCAGAGAGGGCCAAATTGTCTGGGGCATTTGAAGGGGTTCCAGGAGGCAGTGAGAAGCAGCATCACTTTTCCCCGCTGGCACCTTTGCTGTGGCAGCAAAAGCTGGACGTTTGTCTTTTTTGCTCCAGACAGCGCCGAAAGTGAAGGTGCTTTTGAGGATAGAGTCCTCAGGAAAGCAGAGAGGGCCAAATTGTCTGGTGCATTTGAAGGGGTTCCAGGAGGCAGTGAGAACCAGCATCACTTTTCCCCGGTGGCACCTTTGCTGTGGCAGCAAAAGCTGGACGTTTGTCTTTTTTGCTCCAGAGAGCGCCGAAAGTGAAAAAAGGTGCTTTTGAGGATAGAGTCCTCAGGAAAGCAGAGAGGGCCAAATTGTCTGGGGCATTTGAAGGGGTTCCAGGAGGCAGTGAGAACCAGCATCACTTTTCCCCGCTGGCACCTTTGCTATGGCAACAAAAGCTGGACGTTTGTCTTTTTTGCTCCAGACCGCGCCAAAAGTGAAGAAAGGTGCTTTTGAGGATAGAGTCCTCAGGAAAGCAGAGAGGGCCAAATTGTCTGGGGCATTTGAAGGGGTTCCAGGAGGCAGTGAGAAGCAGCATCACTTTTCCCCGCTGGCTCCTTTGCTGTGGCAGCAAAAGCTGGACGTTTGTCTTTTTTGCTCCAGACAGCGCCGAAAGTGAAGAAAGGTGCTTTTGAGGATAGAGTCCTCAGGAAAGCAGAGAGGGCCAAATTGTCTGGTGCATTTGAAGGGGTTCCAGGAGGCAGTGAGAACCAGCATCACTTTTCCCCGCTGGCACCTTTGCTGTGGCAGCAAAAGCTGGACGTTTGTCTTTTTTGCTCCAGACAGCGCCGAAAGTGAAGAAAGGTGCTTTTGAGGATAGAGTCCTCAGGAAAGCAGAGAGGGCCAAATTGTCTGGTGCATTTGAAGGGGTTCCAGGAGGCAGTGAGAACCAGCATCACTTTTCCCCGCTGGCACCTTTGCTGTGGCAGCAAAAGCTGGACGTTTGTCTTTTTTGCTCCAGAGAGCGCCGAAAGTGAAAAAAGGTGCTTTTGAGGATAGACTCCTCAGGAAAGCAGAGAGGGCCAAATTGTCTGGTGCATTTGAAGGGGTTCCAGGAGGCAGTGAGAACCAGCATCACTTTTCCCCGGTGGCACCTTTGCTGTGGCAGCAAAAGCTGGACGTTTGTCTTTTTTGCTCCAGAGAGCGCCAAAAGTGAAAAAAGTTGCTTTTGCGGATAGACTCCTCAGGAAAGCAGAGAGGGCCAAATTGTCTGGTGCATTTGAAGGGGTTCCAGGAGGCAGTGAGAAGCAGCATCACTTTTCCCCGCTGGCACCTTTGCTGTGGCAGCAAAAGCTGGACGTTTGTCTTTTTTGCTCCAGACAGCGCCGAAAGTGAAGAAAGGTGCTTTTGAGGATAGAGTCCTCAGGAAAGCAGAGAGGGCCAAATTGTGTGGTGCATTTGAAGGGGTTCCAGGAGGCAGTGAGAACCAGCATCACTTTTCCCCGCTGGCACCTTTGCTGTGGCAGCAAAAGCTGGACGTTTGTCTTTTTTGCTCCAGAGAGCGCCGAAAGTGAAAAAAGGTGCTTTTGAGGATAGAGTCCTCAGGAAAGCAGAGAGGGCCAAATTGTCTGGGGCATTTGAAGGGGTTCCAGGAGGCAGTGAGGACCAGCATCACTTTTCCCCGCTGGCACCTTTGCTGTGGCAGCAAAAGCTGGACGTTTGTCTTTTTTGCTCCAGAGAGCGCCAAAAGTGAAAAAAGGTGCTTTTGCGGATAGAGTCCTCATGAAAGCAGAGAGGGCCAAATTGTCTGGTGCATTTGAAGGGGTTCCAGGAGGCAGTGAGAACCAGCATCACTTTTCCCCGCTGGCACCTTTGCTGTGGCAGCAAAAGCTGGACGTTTGTCTTTTTTGCTCCAGAGAGCGCCGAAAGTGAAAAAAGGTGCTTTTGAGGATAGAGTCCTCAGGAAAGCAGAGAGGGCCAAATTGTCTGGGGCATTTGAAGGGGTTCCAGGAGGCAGTGAGAAGCAGCATCACTTTTCCCCGCTGGCACCTTTGCTGTGGCAGCAAAAGCTGGACGTTTGTCTTTTTTGCTCCAGACAGCGCCAAAAGTGAAGAAAGGTGCTTTTGAGGATAGAGTCCTCAGGAAAGCAGAGAGGGCCAAATTGTCTGGGGCATTTGAAGGGGTTCCAGGAGGCAGTGAGAACCAGCATCACTTTTCCCCGCTGGCACCTTTGCTGTGGCAGCAAAAGCTGGACGTTTGTCTTTTTTGCTCCAGAGAGCGCCAAAAGTGAAAAAAGTTGCTTTTGCGGATAGAGTCCTCAGGAAAGCAGAGAGGGCCAAATTGTCTGGGGCATTTGAAGGGGTTCCAGGAGGCAGTGAGGACCAGCATCACTTTTCCCCGCTGGCACCTTTGCTGTGGCAGCAAAAGCTGGACGTTTGTCTTTTTTGCTCCAGAGAGCGCCGAAAGTGAAAAAAGGTGCATTTGAGGATAGAGTCCTCAGGAAAGCAGAGAGGGCCAAATTGTCTGGTGCATTTGAAGGGGTTCCAGGAGGCAGTGAGAACCAGCATCACTTTTCCCCGGTGGCACCTTTGCTGTGGCAGCAAAAGCTGGACGTTTGTCTTTTTTGCTACAGAGAGCGCCGAAAGTGAAAAAAGGTGCTTTTGAGGATAGAGTCCTCAGGAAAGCAGAGAGGGCCAAATTGTCTGGTGCATTTGAAGGGGTTCCAGGAGGCAGTGAGGACCAGCATCACTTTTCCCCGCTGGCACCTTTGCTGTGGCAGCAAAAGCTGGACGTTTGTCTTTTTTGCTCCAGACAGCGCCGAAAGTGAAAAAAGGTGCATTTGAGGATAGAGTCCTCAGGAAAGCAGAGAGGGCCAAATTGTCTCGTGCATTTGAAGGGGTTCCAGGAGGCAGTGAGGACCAGCATCACTTTTCCCCGCTGACACCTTTGCTGTGGCAGCAAAAGCTGGACGTTTGTCTTTTTTGCTCCAGACAGCGCCGAAAGTGAAAAAAGGTGCTTTTGAGGATAGAGTCCTCAGGAAAGCAGAGAGGGCCAAATTGTCTGGTGCATTTGAAGGGGTTCCAGGAGGCAGTGAGGACCAGCATCACTTTTCCCCGCTGGCACCTTTGCTGTGGCAGCAAAAGCTGGACGTTTGTCTTTTTTGCTCCAGAGAGCGCCAAAAGTGAAAAAAGTTGCTTTTGCGGATAGAGTCCTCAGGAAAGCAGAGAGGGCCAAATTGTCTGGTGCATTTGAAGGGGTTCCAGGAGGCAGTGAGAACCAGCATCACTTTTCCCCGCTGGCACCTTTGCTGTGGCAGCAAAAGCTGGACGTTTGTCTTTTTTGCTCCAGAGAGCGCCGAAAGTGAAAAAAGGTGCATTTGAGGATAGAGTCCTCAGGAAAGCAGAGAGGGCCAAATTGTCTGGTGCATTTGAAGGGGTTCCAGGAGGCAGTGAGAACCAGCATCACTTTTCCCCGGTGGCACCTTTGCTGTGGCAGCAAAAGCTGGACGTTTGTCTTTTTTGCTCCAGAGAGTGCCGAAAGTGAAAAAAGGTGCATTTGAGGATAGAGTCCTCAGGAAAGCAGAGAGGGCCAAATTGTCTGGTGCATTTGAAGGGGTTCCAGGAGGCAGTGAGGACCAGCATCACTTTTCCCCGCTGGCACCTTTGCTGTGGCAGCAGAAGCTGGACGTTTGTCTTTTTTGCTCCAGACAGCGCCGAAAGTGAAAAAAGGTGCATTTGAGGATAGAGTCCTCAGGAAAGCAGAGAGGGCCAAATTGTCTGGTGCATTTGAAGGGGTTCCAGGAGGCAGTGAGGACCAGCATCACTTTTCCCCGCTGACACCTTTGCTGGGCAGCAAAACCTGGACGTTTGTCTTTTTTGCTCCAGAGAGCGCCGAAAGTGAAAAAAGGTGCATTTGAGGATAGAGTCCTCAGGAAAGCAGAGAGGGCCAAATTGTCTGGGGCATTTGAAGGGGTTCCAGGAGGCAGTGAGGACCAGCATCACTTTTCCCCGCTGGCACCTTTGCTGTGGCAGCAAAAGCTGGACGTTTGTCTTTTTTACTCCAGAGAGTGCCAAAAGTGAAAAAAGGTGCTTTTGCGGATAGAGTCCTCAGGAAAGCAGAGAGGGCCAAATTGTCTGGTGCATTTGAAGGGGTTCCAGGAGGCAGTGAGGACCAGCATCACTTTTCCCCGGTGGCACCTTTGCTGTGGCAGCAAAAGCTGGACGTTTGTCTTTTTTGCTCCAGACAGCGCCGAAAGTGAAAAAAGGTGCTTTTGCGGATAGAGTCCTCAGGAAAGCAGAGAGGGCCAAATTGTCTGGTGCATTTGAAGGGGTTCCAGGAGGCAGTGAGAACCAGCATCACTTTTCCCCGCTGGCACCTTTGCTGTGGCAGCAAAAGCTGGACGTTTGTCTTTTTTGCTCCAGAGAGCGCCGAAAGTGAAGAAAGGTGCTTTTGAGGATAGAGTCCTCAGGAAAGCAGAGAGGGCCAAATTGTCTGGTGCATTTGAAGGGGTTCCAGGAGGCAGTGAGGACCAGCATCACTTTTCCCCGCTGGCACCTTTGCTGTGGCAGCAAAAGCTGGACGTTTGTCTTTTTTGCTACAGAGAGCGCCGAAAGTGAAAAAAGGTGCTTTTGAGGATAGAGTCCTCAGGAAAGCAGAGAGGGCCAAATTGTCTGGGGCATTTGAAGGGGTTCCAGGAGGCAGTGAGGACCAGCATCACTTTTCCCCGCTGGCACCTTTGCTGTGGCAGCAAAAGCTGGACGTTTGTCTTTTTTGCTCCAGACAGCGCCAAAAGTGAAAAAAGGTGCTTTTGCGGATAGAGTCCTCAGGAAAGCAGAGAGGGCCAAATTGTCTGGTGCATTTGAAGGGGTTCCAGGAGGCAGTGAGAACCAGCATCACTTTTCCCCGCTGGCACCTTTGCTGTGGCAGCAAAAGCTGGACGTTTGTCTTTTTTGCTCCAGAGAGCCCCGAAAGTGAAAAAAGGTGCTTTTGAGGATAGAGTCCTCAGGAAAGCAGAGAGGGCCAAATTGTCCGGGGCATTTGAAGGGGTTCCAGGAGGCAGTGAGAACCAGCATCACTTTTCCCCGCTGGCACCTTTGCTGTGGCAACAAAAGCTGGACGTTTGTCTTTTTTGCTCCAGACAGCGCCAAAAGTGAAGAAAGGTGCTTTTGAGGATAGAGTCCTCAGGAAAGCAGAGAGGGCCAAATTGTCTGGTGCATTTGAAGGGGTTCCAGGAGGCAGTGAGAAGCAGCATCACTTTTCCCCGCTGGCACCTTTGCTGTGGCAGCAAAAGCTGGACGTTTGTCTTTTTTGCTCCAGACAGCGCCGAAAGTGAAGGTGCTTTTGAGGATAGAGTCCTCAGGAAAGCAGAGAGGGCCAAATTGTCTGGTGCATTTGAAGGGGTTCCAGGAGGCAGTGAGAACCAGCATCACTTTTCCCCGCTGGCACCTTTGCTGTGGCAGCAAAAGCTGGACGTTTGTCTTTTTTGCTCCAGAGAGCGCCGAAAGTGAAGAAAGGTGCTTTTGAGGATAGAGTCCTCAGGAAAGCAGAGAGGGCCAAATTGTCTGGTGCATTTGAAGGGGTTCCAGGAGGCAGTGAGAACCAGCATCACTTTTCCCCGCTGGCACCTTTGCTGTGGCAGCAAAAGCTGGACGTTTGTCTTTTTTGCTCCAGAGAGCGCCAAAAGTGAAAAAAGGTGCTTTTGCGGATAGAGTCCTCAGGAAAGCAGAGAGGGCCAAATTGTCTGGGGCATTTGAAGGGGTTCCAGGAGGCAGTGAGAACCAGCATCACTTTTCCCCGCTGGCACCTTTGCTGTGGCAGCAAAAGCTGGACGTTTGTCTTTTTTGCTCCAGAGAGCGCCGAAAGTGAAAAAAGGTGCTTTTGAGGATAGAGTCCTCAGGAAAGCAGAGAGGGCCAAATTGTCTGGGGCATTTGAAGGGGTTCCAGGAGGCAGTGAGGACCAGCATCACTTTTCCCCGCTGGCACCTTTGCTGTGGCAGCAAAAGCTGGACGTTTGTCTTTTTTGCTCCAGAGAGCGCCGAAAGTGAAAAAAGGTGCATTTGAGGATAGAGTCCTCAGGAAAGCAGAGAGGGCCAAATTGTCTGGTGCATTTGAAGGGGTTCCAGGAGGCAGTGAGAACCAGCATCACTTTTCCCCGGTGGCACCTTTGCTGTGGCAGCAAAAGCTGGACGTTTGTCTTTTTTGCTCCAGAGAGCGCCGAAAGTGAAAAAAGGTGCTTTTGAGGATAGAGTCCTCAGGAAAGCAGAGAGGGCCAAATTGTCCGGGGCATTTGAAGGGGTTCCAGGAGGCAGTGAGGACCAGCATCACTTTCCCCCGCTGGCACCTTTGCTGTGGCAGCAAAAGCTGGACGTTTGTCTTTTTTGCTCCAGACAGCGCCGAAAGTGAAAAAAGGTGCATTTGAGGATAGAGTCCTCAGGAAAGCAGAGAGGGCCAAATTGTCTGGGGCATTTGAAGGGGTTCCAGGAGGCAGTGAGGACCAGCATCACTTTTCCCCGCTGACACCTTTGCTGGGCAGCAAAACCTGGACGTTTGTCTTTTTTGCTCCAGACAGCGCCGAAATTGAAAAAAGGTGCATTTGAGGATAGAGTCCTCAGGAAAGCAGAGAGGGCCAAATTGTCTGGGGCATTTGAAGGGGTTCCAGGAGGCAGTGAGGACCAGCATCACTTTTCCCCGCTGGCACCTTTGCTGTGGCAGCAAAAGCTGGACGTTTGTCTTTTTTGCTCCAGAGAGTGCCAAAAGTGAAAAAAGGTGCTTTTGCGGATACAGTCCTCAGGAAAGCAGAGAGGGCCAAATTGTCTGGTGCATTTGAAGGGGTTCCAGGAGGCAGTGAGGACCAGCATCACTTTTCCCCGCTGGCACCTTTGCTGTGGCAGCAAAAGCTGGACGTTTGTCTTTTTTGCTCCAGAGAGCGCCAAAAGTGAAAAAAGGTGCTTTTGTGGATAGAGTCCTCAGGAAAGCAGAGAGGGCCAAATTGTCTGGTGCATTTGAAGGGGTTCCAGGAGGCAGTGAGAACCAGCATCACTTTTCCCCGCTGGCACCTTTGCTGTGGCAGCAAAAGCTGGACGTTTGTCTTTTTTGCTCCAGAGAGCGCCGAAAGTGAAGAAAGGTGCTTTTGAGGATAGAGTCCTCAGGAAAGCAGAGAGGGCCAAATTGTCTGGTGCATTTGAAGGGGTTCCAGGAGGCAGTGAGTACCAGCATCACTTTTCCCCGCTGGCACCTTTGCTGTGGCAGCAAAAGCTGGACGTTTGTCTTTTTTGCTCCAGAGAGCGCCGAAAGTGAAAAAAGGTGCTTTTGAGGATAGACTCCTCAGGAAAGCAGAGAGGGCCAAATTGTCTGGGGCATTTGAAAGGGTTCCAGGAGGCAGTGAGGACCAGCATCACTTTTCCCCGCTGGCACCTTTGCTGTGGCAGCAAAAGCTGGACGTTTGTCTTTTTTGCTCCAGACAGCGCCAAAAGTGAAAAAAGGTGCTTTTGCGGATAGAGTCCTCAGGAAAGCAGAGAGGGCCAAATTGTCTGGTGCATTTGAAGGGGTTCCAGGAGGCAGTGAGAACCAGCATCACTTTTCCCCGCTGGCACCTTTGCTGTGGCAGCAAAAGCTGGACGTTTGTCTTTTTTGCTCCAGACAGCGTCAAAAGTGAAAAAAGGTGCTTTTGAGGATAGAGTCCTCAGGAAAGCAGAGAGGGCCAAATTGTCCGGGGCATTTGAAGGGGTTCCAGGAGGCAGTGAGAACCAGCATCACTTTTCCCCGCTGGCACCTTTGCTGTGGCAACAAAAGCTGGACGTTTGTCTTTTTTGCTCCAGACAGCGCCAAAAGTGAAGAAAGGTGCTTTTGAGGATAGAGTCCTCAGGAAAGCAGAGAGGGCCAAATTGTCTGGTGCATTTGAAGGGGTTCCAGGAGGCAGTGAGAAGCAGCATCACTTTTCCCCGCTGGCACCTTTGCTGTGGCAGCAAAAGCTGGACGTTTGTCTTTTTTGCTCCAGACAGCGCCGAAAGTGAAGGTGCTTTTGCGGATAGAGTCCTCAGGAAAGCAGAGAGGGCCAAATTGTCTGGTGCATTTGAAAGGGTTCCAGGAGGCAGTGAGAACCAGCATCACTTTTCCCCGCTGGCACCTTTGCTGTGGCAGCAAAAGCTGGACGTTTGTCTTTTTTGCTCCAGACAGCGCCAAAAGTGAAGAAAGGTGCTTTTGAGGATAGAGTCCTCAGGAAAGCAGAGAGGGCCAAATTGTCTGGGGCATTTGAAGGGGTTCCAGGAGGCAGTGAGAACCAGCATCACTTTTCCCCGCTGGCACCTTTGCTGTGGCAGCAAAAGCTGGACGTTTGTCTTTTTTGCTCCAGACAGCGCCAAAAGTGAAAAAAGGTGCTTTTGCGGATAGAGTCCTCAGGAAAGCAGAGAGGGCCAAATTGTCTGGTGCATTTGAAGGGGTTCCAGGAGGCAGTGAGAAGCAGCATCACTTTTCCCCGCTGGCACCTTTGCTGTGGCAGCAAAAGCTGGACGTTTGTCTTTTTTGCTCCAGAGAGCGCCGAAAGTGAAAAAAGGTGCTTTTGAGGATAGAGTCCTCAGGAAAGCAGAGAGGGCCAAATTGTCTGGTGCATTTGAAGGGGTTCCAGGAGGCAGTGAGAACCAGCATCACTTTTCCCCGCTGGCACCTTTGCTGTGGCAGCAAAAGCTGGACGTTTGTCTTTTTTGCTCCAGAGAGCGCCGAAAGTGAAGAAAGGTGCTTTTGAGGATAGAGTCCTCAGGAAAGCAGAGAGGGCCAAATTGTCTGGTGCATTTGAAGGGGTTCCAGGAGGCAGTGAGAACCAGCATCACTTTTCCCCGCTGGCACCTTTGCTGTGGCAGCAAAAGCTGGACGTTTGTCTTTTTTGCTCTAGAGAGCGCCGAAAGTGAAAAAAGGTGCTTTTGAGGATAGAGTCCTCAGGAAAGCAGAGAGGGCCAAATTGTCTGGGGCATTTGAAGGGGTTCCAGGAGGCAGTGAGAACCAGCATCACTTTTCCCCGCTGGCACCTTTGCTGTGGCAGCAAAAGCTGGACGTTTGTCTTTTTTGCTCCAGAGAGCGCCAAAAGTGAAAAAAGGTGCTTTTGCGGATAGAGTCCTCAGGAAAGCAGAGAGGGCCAAATTGTCTGGTGCATTTGAAGGGGTTCCAGGAGGCAGTGAGAACCAGCATCACTTTTCCCCGCTGGCACCTTTGCTGTGGCAGCAAAAGCTGGACGTTTGTCTTTTTTGCTCCAGAGAGCGCCGAAAGTGAAAAAAGGTGCTTTTGAGGATAGAGTCCTCAGGAAAGCAGAGAGGGCCAAATTGTCTGGGGCATTTGAAGGGGTTCCAGGAGGCAGTGAGAACCAGCATCACTTTTCCCCGCTGGCACCTTTGCTGTGGCAGCAAAAGCTGGACGTTTGTCTTTTTTGCTCCAGACAGCGCCAAAAGTGAAGAAAGGTGCTTTTGAGGATAGAGTCCTCAGGAAAGCAGAGAGGGCCAAATTGTCTGGGGCATTTGAAGGGGTTCCAGGAGGCAGTGAGAACCAGCATCACTTTTCCCCGCTGGCACCTTTGCTGTGGCAGCAAAAGCTGGACGTTTGTCTTTTTTGCTCCAGAGAGCGCCAAAAGTGAAAAAAGGTGCTTTTGCGGATAGAGTCCTCAGGAAAGCAGAGAGGGCCAAATTGTCTGGGGCATTTGAAGGGGTTCCAGGAGGCAGTGAGAACCAGCATCACTTTTCCCCGGTGGCACCTTTGCTGTGGCAGCAAAAGCTGGACGTTTGTCTTTTTTGCTACAGAGAGCGCCGAAAGTGAAAAAAGATGCTTTTGAGGATAGAGTCCTCAGGAAAGCAGAGAGGGCCAAATTGTCTGGGGCATTTGAAGGGGTTCCAGGAGGCAGTGAGGACCAGCATCACTTTTCCCCGCTGGCACCTTTGCTGTGGCAGCAAAAGCTGGACGTTTGTCTTTTTTGCTCCAGACAGCGCCGAAAGTGAAAAAAGGTGCATTTGAGGATAGAGTCCTCAGGAAAGCAGAGAGGGCCAAATTGTCTGGTGCATTTGAAGGGGTTCCAGGAGGCAGTGAGGACCAGCATCACTTTTTCCCGCTGACACCTTTGCTGTGGCAGCAAAAGCTGGACGTTTGTCTTTTTTGCTCCAGACAGCGCCGAAATTGAAAAAAGGTGCATTTGAGGATAGAGTCCTCAGGAAAGCAGAGAGGGCCAAATTGTCTGGGGCATTTGAAGGGGTTCCAGGAGGCAGTGAGGACCAGCATCACTTTTCCCCGCTGGCACCTTTGCTGTGGCAGCAAAAGCTGGACGTTTGTCTTTTTTGCTCCAGAGAGCGCCAAAAGTGAAAAAAGTTGCTTTTGCGGATAGAGTCCTCAGGAAAGCAGAGAGGGCCAAATTGTCTGGTGCATTTGAAGGGGTTCCAGGAGGCAGTGAGAACCAGCATCACTTTTCCCCGCTGGCACCTTTGCTGTGGCAGCAAAAGCTGGACGTTTGTCTTTTTTGCTCCAGAGAGCGCCGAAAGTGAAAAAAGGTGCTTTTGAGGATAGAGTCCTCAGGAAAGCAGAGAGGGCCAAATTGTCTGGGGCATTTGAAGGGGTTCCAGGAGGCAGTGAGGACCAGCATCACTTTTCCCCGCTGGCACCTTTGCTGTGGCAGCAAAAGCTGGACGTTTGTCTTTTTTGCTCCAGAGAGCGCCGAAAGTGAAAAAAGGTGCATTTGAGGATAGAGTCCTCAGGAAAGCAGAGAGGGCCAAATTGTCTGGTGCATTTGAAGGGGTTCCAGGAGGCAGTGAGAACCAGCATCACTTTTCCCCGGTGGCACCTTTGCTGTGGCAGCAAAAGCTGGACGTTTGTCTTTTTTGCTCCAGAGAGCGCCGAAAGTGAAAAAAGGTGCTTTTGAGGATAGAGTCCTCAGGAAAGCAGAGAGGGCGAAATTGTCCGGGGCATTTGAAGGGGTTCCAGGAGGCAGTGAGGACCAGCATCACTTTTCCCCGCTGGCACCTTTGCTGTGGCAGCAAAAGCTGGACGTTTGTCTTTTTTGCTCCAGACAGCGCCGAAAGTGAAAAAAGGTGCATTTGAGGATAGAGTCCTCAGGAAAGCAGAGAGGGCCAAATTGTCTGGTGCATTTGAAGGGGTTCCAGGAGGCAGTGAGGACCAGCATCACTTTTCCCCGCTGACACCTTTGCTGGGCAGCAAAACCTGGACGTTTGTCTTTTTTGCTCCAGAGAGCGCCGAAATTGAAAAAAGGTGCATTTGAGGATAGAGTCCTCAGGAAAGCAGAGAGGGCCAAATTGTCTGGGGCATTTGAAGGGGTTCCAGGAGGCAGTGAGGACCAGCATCACTTTTCCCCGCTGGCACCTTTGCTGTGGCAGCAAAAGCTGGACGTTTGTCTTTTTTGCTCCAGAGAGTGCCAAAAGTGAAAAAAAGGTGCTTTTGCGGATAGAGTCCTCAGGAAAGCAGAGAGGGCCAAATTGTCTGGGGCATTTGAAGGGGTTCCAGGAGGCAGTGAGGACCAGCATCACTTTTCCCCGCTGGCACCTTTGCTGTGGCAGCAAAAGCTGGACGTTTGTCTTTTTTGCTCCAGAGAGCGCCAAAAGTGAAAAAAGGTGCTTTTGCGGATAGAGTCCTCAGGAAAGCAGAGAGGGCCAAATTGTCTGGTGCATTTGAAGGGGTTCCAGGAGGCAGTGAGAACCAGCATCACTTTTCCCCGCTGGCACCTTTGCTGTGGCAGCAAAAGCTGGACGTTTGTCTTTTTTGCTCCAGAGAGCGCCAAAAGTGAAAAAAGGTGCTTTTGAGGATAGAGTCCTCAGGAAAGCAGAGAGGGCCAAATTGTCTGGGGCATTTGAAGGGGTTCCAGGAGGCAGTGAGGACCAGCATCACTTTTCCCCGCTGGCACCTTTGCTGTGGCAGCAAAAGCTGGACGTTTGTCTTTTTTGCTCCAGAGAGCGCCGAAAGTGAAGAAAGGTGCTTTTGAGGATAGAGTCCTCAGGAAAGCAGAGAGGGCCAAATTGTCTGGTGCATTTGAAGGGGTTCCAGGAGGCAGTGAGAACCAGCATCACTTTTCCCCGCTGGCACCTTTGCTGTGGCAGCAAAAGCTGGACGTTTGTCTTTTTTGCTCCAGAGAGCGCCAAAAGTGAAAAAAGGTGCTTTTGAGGATAGAGTCCACAGGAAAGCAGAGAGGGCCAAATTGTCTGGGGCATTTGAAGGGGTTCCAGGAGGCAGTGAGAACCAGCATCACTTTTCCCCGCTGGCACCTTTGCTGTGGCAGCAAAAGCTGGACGTTTGTCTTTTTTGCTCCAGATCGCGCCAAAAGTGAAAAAAGTTGCTTTTGCGGATAGAGTCCTCAGGAAAGCAGAGAGGGCCAAATTGTCTGGTGCATTTGAAGGGGTTCCAGGAGGCAGTGAGGACCAGCATCACTTTTCCCCGCTGGCACCTTTGCTGTGGCAGCAAAAGCTGGACGTTTGTCTTTTTTGCTCCAGACAGCGCCGAAAGTGAAAAAAGGTGCATTTGAGGATAGAGTCCT
This sequence comes from Vanellus vanellus, assembly GCF_965231255.1. Lineage (NCBI taxonomy): Eukaryota > Metazoa > Chordata > Aves > Charadriiformes > Charadriidae > Vanellus > Vanellus vanellus. The sequence continues at coordinate 59,911 of NW_028127396.1, forward strand.
CAGGAAAGCAGAGAGGGCCAAATTGTCTGGTGCATTTGAAGGGGTTCCAGGAGGCAGTGAGAACCAGCATCACTTTTCCCCGCTGGCACCTTTGCTGTGGCAGCAAAAGCTGGACGTTTGTCTTTTTTGCTACAGAGAGCGCCGAAAGTGAAAAAAGGTGCTTTTGAGGATAGAGTCCTCAGGAAAGCAGAGAGGGCCAAATTGTCCGGGGCATTTGAAGGGGTTCCAGGAGGCAGTGAGGACCAGCATCACTTTTCCCCGCTGGCACCTTTGCTGTGGCAGCAAAAGCTGGACGTTTGTCTTTTTTGCTCCAGACAGCGCCGAAAGTGAAAAAAGGTGCATTTGAGGATAGAGTCCTCAGGAAAGCAGAGAGGGCCAAATTGTCTGGTGCATTTGAAGGGGTTCCAGGAGGCAGTGAGGACCAGCATCACTTTTCCCCGCTGACACCTTTGCTGTGGCAGCAAAAGCTGGACGTTTGTCTTTTTTGCTCCAGACAGCGCCGAAAGTGAAAAAAGGTGCATTTGAGGATAGAGTCCTCAGGAAAGCAGAGAGGGCCAAATTGTCTGGGGCATTTGAAGGGGTTCCAGGAGGCAGTGAGGACCAGCATCACTTTTCCCCGCTGGCACCTTTGCTGTGGCAGCAAAAGCTGGACGTTTGTCTTTTTTGCTCCAGAGAGTGCCAAAAGTGAAAAAAGGTGCTTTTGCGGATAGAGTCCTCAGGAAAGCAGAGAGGGCCAAATTGTCTGGGGCATTTGAAGGGGTTCCAGGAGGCAGTGAGGACCAGCATCACTTTTCCCCGCTGGCACCTTTGCTGTGGCAGCAAAAGCTGGACGTTTGTCTTTTTTGCTCCAGAGAGCGCCGAAAGTGAAAAAAGGTGCATTTGAGGATAGAGTCCTCAGGAAAGCAGAGAGGGCCAAATTGTCTGGTGCATTTGAAGGGGTTCCAGGAGGCAGTGAGAACCAGCATCACTTTTCCCCGCTGGCACCTTTGCTGTGGCAGCAAAAGCTGGACGTTTGTCTTTTTTGCTCCAGACAGCGTCAAAAGTGAAAAAAGGTGCTTTTGCGGATACAGTCCTCAGGAAAGCAGAGAGGGCCAAATTGTCTGGGGCATTTGAAGGGGTTCCAGGAGGCAGTGAGGACCAGCATCACTTTTCCCCGCTGGCACCTTTGCTGTGGCAGCAAAAGCTGGACGTTTGTCTTTTTTGCTCCAGAGAGCGCCGAAAGTGAAAAAAGGTGCTTTTGAGGATAGACTCCTCAGGAAAGCAGAGAGGGCCAAATTGTCTGGGGCATTTGAAGGGGTTCCAGGAGGCAGTGAGAACCAGCATCACTTTTCCCCGCTGGCACCTTTGCTGTGGCAGCAAAAGCTGGACGTTTGTCTTTTTTGCTCCAGAGAGCGCCAAAAGTGAAAAAAGTTGCTTTTGCGGATAGAGTCCTCAGGAAAGCAGAGAGGGCCAAATTGTCTGGTGCATTTGAAGGGGTTCCAGGAGGCAGTGAGAACCAGCATCACTTTTCCCCGCTGGCACCTTTGCTGTGGCAGCAAAAGCTGGACGTTTGTCTTTTTTGCTCCAGAGAGCGCCGAAAGTGAAAAAAGGTGCTTTTGAGGATAGACTCCTCAGGAAAGCAGAGAGGGCCAAATTGTCTGGGGCATTTGAAGGGGTTCCAGGAGGCAGTGAGAACCAGCATCACTTTTCCCCGCTGGCACCTTTGCTGTGGCAGCAAAAGCTGGACGTTTGTCTTTTTTGCTCCAGAGAGCGCCAAAAGTGAAAAAAGTTGCTTTTGCGGATAGAGTCCTCAGGAAAGCAGAGAGGGCCAAATTGTCTGGGGCATTTGAAGGGGTTCCAGGAGGCAGTGAGAACCAGCATCACTTTTCCCCGGTGGCACCTTTGCTGTGGCAGCAAAAGCTGGACGTTTGTCTTTTTTGCTCCAGACAGCGCCGAAAGTGAAAAAAGGTGCTTTTGAGGATAGAGTCCTCAGGAAAGCAGAGAGGGCCAAATTGTCCGGGGCATTTGAAGGGGTTCCAGGAGGCAGTGAGGACCAGCAGCACTTTTCCCCGCTGGCACCTTTGCTGTGGCAGCAAAAGCTGGACGTTTGTCTTTTTTGCTCCAGACAGCGCCGAAAGTGAAAAAAGGTGCATTTGAGGATAGAGTCCTCAGGAAAGCAGAGAGGGCCAAATTGTCTGGTGCATTTGAAGGGGTTCCAGGAGGCAGTGAGGACCAGCATCACTTTTCCCCGCTGGCACCTTTGCTGTGGCACCAAAAGCTGGACGTTTGTCTTTTTTGCTCCAGACAGCGCCGAAAGTGAAATAAGGTGCATTTGAGGATAGAGTCCTCAGGAAAGCAGAGAGGGCCAAATTGTCTGGTGCATTTGAAGGGGTTCCAGGAGGCAGTGAGAACCAGCATCACTTTTCCCCGCTGGCACCTTTGCTGTGGCAGCAAAAGCTGGACGTTTGTCTTTTTTGCTCCAGACAGCGCCGAAAGTGAAAAAAGGTGCTTTTGCGGATACAGTCCTCAGGAAAGCAGAGAGGGCCAAATTGTCTGGGGCATTTGAAGGGGTTCCAGGAGGCAGTGAGGACCAGCATCACTTTTCCCCGCTGGCACCTTTGCTGTGGCAGCAAAAGCTGGACGTTTGTCTTTTTTGCTCCAGACAGCGCCGAAAGTGAAAAAAGGTGCTTTTGAGGATAGACTCCTCAGGAAAGCAGAGAGGGCCAAATTGTCTGGGGCATTTGAAGGGGTTCCAGGAGGCAGTGAGAACCAGCATCACTTTTCCCCGCTGGCACCTTTGCTGTGGCAGCAAAAGCTGGACGTTTGTCTTTTTTGCTCCAGAGAGCGCCAAAAGTGAAAAAAGTTGCTTTTGCGGATAGAGTCCTCAGGAAAGCAGAGAGGGCCAAATTGTCTGGTGCATTTGAAGGGGTTCCAGGAGGCAGTGAGAACCAGCATCACTTTTCCCCGCTGGCACCTTTGCTGTGGCAGCAAAAGCTGGACGTTTGTCTTTTTTGCTCCAGAGAGCGCCGAAAGTGAAAAAAGGTGCTTTTGAGGATAGACTCCTCAGGAAAGCAGAGAGGGCCAAATTGTCTGGGGCATTTGAAGGGGTTCCAGGAGGCAGTGAGAACCAGCATCACTTTTCCCCGCTGGCACCTTTGCTGTGGCAGCAAAAGCTGGACGTTTGTCTTTTTTGCTCCAGAGAGCGCCAAAAGTGAAAAAAGGTGCTTTTGCGGATAGAGTCCTCAGGAAAGCAGAGAGGGCCAAATTGTCTGGTGCATTTGAAGGGGTTCCAGGAGGCAGTGAGAACCAGCATCACTTTTCCCCGCTGGCACCTTTGCTGTGGCAGCAAAAGCTGGACGTTTGTCTTTTTTGCTACAGAGAGCGCCGAAAGTGAAAAAAGGTGCTTTTGAGGATAGAGTCCTCAGGAAAGCAGAGAGGGCCAAATTGTCCGGGGCATTTGAAGGGGTTCCAGGAGGCAGTGAGGACCAGCAGCACTTTTCCCCGCTGGCACCTTTGCTGTGGCAGCAAAAGCTGGACGTTTGTCTTTTTTGCTCCAGACAGCGCCGAAAGTGAAAAAAGGTGCATTTGAGGATAGAGTCCTCAGGAAAGCAGAGAGGGCCAAATTGTCTGGTGCATTTGAAGGGGTTCCAGGAGGCAGTGAGGACCAGCATCACTTTTCCCCGCTGACACCTTTGCTGGGCAGCAAAACCTGGACGTTTGTCTTTTTTGCTCCAGACAGCGCGGAAAGTGAAAAAAGGTGCATTTGAGGATAGAGTCCTCAGGAAAGCAGAGAGGGCCAAATTGTCTGGGGCATTTGAAGGGGTTCCAGGAGGCAGTGAGGACCAGCATCACTTTTCCCCGCTGGCACCTTTGCTGTGGCAGCAAAAGCTGGACGTTTGTCTTTTTTGCTCCAGAGAGTGCCAAAAGTGAAAAAAGGTGCTTTTGCGGATAGAGTCCTCAGGAAAGCAGAGAGGGCCAAATTGTCTGGTGCATTTGAAGGGGTTCCAGGAGGCAGTGAGAACCAGCATCACTTTTCCCCGCTGGCACCTTTGCTGTGGCAGCAAAAGCTGGACGTTTGTCTTTTTTGCTACAGAGAGCGCCGAAAGTGAAAAAAGGTGCTTTTGAGGATAGAGTCCTCAGGAAAGCAGAGAGGGCCAAATTGTCCGGGGCATTTGAAGGGGTTCCAGGAGGCAGTGAGGACCAGCAGCACTTTTCCCCGCTGGCACCTTTGCTGTGGCAGCAAAAGCTGGACGTTTGTCTTTTTTGCTCCAGACAGCGCCGAAAGTGAAAAAAGGTGCATTTGAGGATAGAGTCCTCAGGAAAGCAGAGAGGGCCAAATTGTCTGGTGCATTTGAAGGGGTTCCAGGAGGCAGTGAGGACCAGCATCACTTTTCCCCGCTGACACCTTTGCTGGGCAGCAAAAGCTGGACGTTTGTCTTTTTTGCTCCAGACAGCGCGGAAAGTGAAAAAAGGTGCATTTGAGGATAGAGTCCTCAGGAAAGCAGAGAGGGCCAAATTGTCTGGGGCATTTGAAGGGGTTCCAGGAGGCAGTGAGGACCAGCATCACTTTTCCCCGCTGGCACCTTTGCTGTGGCAGCAAAAGCTGGACGTTTGTCTTTTTTGCTCCAGAGAGTGCCAAAAGTGAAAAAAGGTGCTTTTGCGGATAGAGTCCTCAGGAAAGCAGAGAGGGCCAAATTGTCTGGGGCATTTGAAGGGGTTCCAGGAGGCAGTGAGGACCAGCATCACTTTTCCCCGCTGGCACCTTTGCTGTGGCAGCAAAAGCTGGACGTTTGTCTTTTTTGCTCCAGAGAGCGCCAAAAGTGAAAAAAGGTGCTTTTGCGGATAGAGTCCTCAGGAAAGCAGAGAGGGCCAAATTGTCTGGTGCATTTGAAGGGGTTCCAGGAGGCAGTGAGAACCAGCATCACTTTTCCCCGCTGGCACCTTTGCTGTGGCAGCAAAAGCTGGACGTTTGTCTTTTTTGCTCCAGAGAGCGCCGAAAGTGAAAAAAGGTGCTTTTGAGGATAGAGTCCTCAGGAAAGCAGAGAGGGCCAAATTGTCCGGGGCATTTGAAGGGGTTCCAGGAGGCAGTGAGAACCAGCATCACTTTTCCCCGCTGGCACCTTTGCTGTGGCAACAAAAGCTGGACGTTTGTCTTTTTTGCTCCAGACAGCGCCAAAAGTGAAGAAAGGTGCTTTTGAGGATAGAGTCCTCAGGAAAGCAGAGAGGGCCAAATTGTCTGGTGCATTTGAAGGGGTTCCAGGAGGCAGTGAGGACCAGCATCACTTTTCCCCGCTGGCACCTTTGCTGTGGCAGCAAAAGCTGGACGTTTGTCTTTTTTGCTCCAGAGAGCGCCAAAAGTGAAAAAAGGTGCTTTTGCGGATAGAGTCCTCAGGAAAGCAGAGAGGGCCAAATTGTCTGGTGCATTTGAAGGGGTTCCAGGAGGCAGTGAGAACCAGCATCACTTTTCCCCGCTGGCACCTTTGCTGTGGCAGCAAAAGCTGGACGTTTGTCTTTTTTGCTCCAGAGAGCGCCGAAAGTGAAAAAAGGTGCTTTTGAGGATAGAGTCCTCAGGAAAGCAGAGAGGGCCAAATTGTCTGGGGCATTTGAAGGGGTTCCAGGAGGCAGTGAGGACCAGCATCACTTTTCCCCGCTGGCACCTTTGCTGTGGCAGCAAAAGCTGGACGTTTGTCTTTTTTGCTCCAGAGAGCGCCGAAAGTGAAAAAAGGTGCTTTTGAGGATAGACTCCTCAGGAAAGCAGAGAGGGCCAAATTGTCCGGGGCATTTGAAGGGGTTCCAGGAGGCAGTGAGAACCAGCATCACTTTTCCCCGCTGGCACCTTTGCTGTGGCAACAAAAGCTGGACGTTTGTCTTTTTTGCTCCAGACAGCGCCAAAAGTGAAAAAAGGTGCTTTTGAGGATAGAGTCCTCAGGAAAGCAGAGAGGGCCAAATTGTCTGGTGCATTTGAAGGGGTTCCAGGAGGCAGTGAGAAGCAGCATCACTTTTCCCCGCTGGCACCTTTGCTGTGGCAGCAAAAGCTGGACGTTTGTCTTTTTTGCTCCAGACAGCGCCGAAAGTGAAGGTGCTTTTGAGGATAGAGTCCTCAGGAAAGCAGAGAGGGCCAAATTGTCTGGTGCATTTGAAGGGGTTCCAGGAGGCAGTGAGAACCAGCATCACTTTTCCCCGCTGGCACCTTTGCTGTGGCAGCAAAAGCTGGACGTTTGTCTTTTTTGCTCCAGACAGCGCCAAAAGTGAAAAAAGGTGCATTTGAGGATAGACTCCTCAGGAAAGCAGAGAGGGCCAAATTGTCTGGTGCATTTGAAGGGGTTCCAGGAGGCAGTGAGAACCAGCATCACTTTTCCCCGGTGGCACCTTTGCTGTGGCAGCAAAAGCTGGACGTTTGTCTTTTTTGCTCCAGAGAGCGCCGAAAGTGAAAAAAGGTGCTTTTGAGGATAGAGTCCTCAGGAAAGCAGAGAGGGCCAAATTGTCTGGGGCATTTGAAGGGGTTCCAGGAGGCAGTGAGAACCAGCATCACTTTTCCCCGCTGGCACCTTTGCTATGGCAACAAAAGCTGGACGTTTGTCTTTTTTGCTCCAGACAGCGCCAAAAGTGAAGAAAGGTGCTTTTGAGGATAGAGTCCTCAGGAAAGCAGAGAGGGCCAAATTGTCTGGTGCATTTGAAGGGGTTCCAGGAGGCAGTGAGAAGCAGCATCACTTTTCCCCGCTGGCTCCTTTGCTGTGGCAGCAAGAGCTGGACGTTTGTCTTTTTTGCTCCAGACAGCGCCGAAAGTGAAGAAAGGTGCTTTTGAGGATAGAGTCCTCAGGAAAGCAGAGAGGGCCAAATTGTCTGGTGCATTTGAAGGGGTTCCAGGAGGCAGTGAGAAGCAGCATCACTTTTCCCCGCTGGCACCTTTGCTGTGGCAGCAAAAGCTGGACGTTTGTCTTTTTTGCTCCAGACAGCGCCGAAAGTGAAGAAAGGTGCTTTTGAGGATAGAGTCCTCAGGAAAGCAGAGAGGGCCAAATTGTGTGGTGCATTTGAAGGGGTTCCAGGAGGCAGTGAGAACCAGCATCACTTTTCCCCGCTGGCACCTTTGCTGTGGCAGCAAAAGCTGGACGTTTGTCTTTTTTGCTCCAGAGAGCGCCGAAAGTGAAAAAAGGTGCTTTTGAGGATAGAGTCCTCAGGAAAGCAGAGAGGGCCAAATTGTCTGGGGCATTTGAAGGGGTTCCAGGAGGCAGTGAGGACCAGCATCACTTTTCCCCGCTGGCACCTTTGCTGTGGCAGCAAAAGCTGGACGTTTGTCTTTTTTGCTCCAGAGAGCGCCAAAAGTGAAAAAAGGTGCTTTTGCGGATAGAGTCCTCATGAAAGCAGAGAGGGCCAAATTGTCTGGTGCATTTGAAGAGGTTCCAGGAGGCAGTGAGAACCAGCATCACTTTTCCCCGCTGGCACCTTTGCTGTGGCAGCAAAAGCTGGACGTTTGTCTTTTTTGCTCCAGAGAGCGCCGAAAGTGAAAAAAGGTGCTTTTGAGGATAGAGTCCTCAGGAAAGCAGAGAGGGCCAAATTGTCTGGTGCATTTGAAGGGGTTCCAGGAGGCAGTGAGAACCAGCATCACTTTTCCCCGCTGGCACCTTTGCTGTGGCAGCAAAAGCTGGACGTTTGTCTTTTTTGCTCCAGACAGCGCCAAAAGTGAAGAAAGGTGCTTTTGAGGATAGAGTCCTCAGGAAAGCAGAGAGGGCCAAATTGTCTGGGGCATTTGAAGGGGTTCCAGGAGGCAGTGAGAACCAGCATCACTTTTCCCCGGTGGCACCTTTGCTGTGGCAGCAAAAGCTGGACGTTTGTCTTTTTTGCTACAGAGAGCGCCGAAAGTGAAAAAAGGTGCTTTTGAGGATAGAGTCCTCAGGAAAGCAGAGAGGGCCAAATTGTCTGGTGCATTTGAAGGGGTTCCAGGAGGCAGTGAGGACCAGCATCACTTTTCCCCGCTGGCACCTTTGCTGTGGCAGCAAAAGCTGGACGTTTGTCTTTTTTGCTCCAGAGAGCGCCGAAAGTGAAAAAAGGTGCATTTGAGGATAGAGTCCTCAGGAAAGCAGAGAGGGCCAAATTGTCTGGTGCATTTGAAGGGGTTCCAGGAGGCAGTGAGGACCAGCATCACTTTTCCCCGCTGACACCTTTGCTGGGCAGCAAAACCTGGACGTTTGTCTTTTTTGCTCCAGACAGCGCCGAAATTGAAAAAAGGTGCATTTGAGGATAGAGTCCTCAGGAAAGCAGAGAGGGCCAAATTGTCTGGGGCATTTGAAGGGGTTCCAGGAGGCAGTGAGGACCAGCATCACTTTTCCCCGCTGGCACCTTTGCTGTGGCAGCAAAAGCTGGACGTTTGTCTTTTTTGCTCCAGAGAGTGCCAAAAGTGAAAAAAGGTGCTTTTGCGGATAGAGTCCTCAGGAAAGCAGAGAGGGCCAAATTGTCTGGGGCATTTGAAGGGGTTCCAGGAGGCAGTGAGGACCAGCATCACTTTTCCCCGCTGGCACCTTTGCTGTGGCAGCAAAAGCTGGACGTTTGTCTTTTTTGCTCCAGAGAGCGCCAAAAGTGAAAAAAGGTGCTTTTGCGGATAGAGTCCTCAGGAAAGCAGAGAGGGCCAAATTGTCTGGTGCATTTGAAGGGGTTCCAGGAGGCAGTGAGAAGCAGCATCACTTTTCCCCGCTGGCACCTTTGCTGTGGCAGCAAAAGCTGGACGTTTGTCTTTTTTGCTCCAGAGAGCGCCGAAAGTGAAAAAAGGTGCTTTTGAGGATAGAGTCCTCAGGAAAGCAGAGAGGGCCAAATTGTCTGGGGCATTTGAAGGGGTTCCAGGAGGCAGTGAGGACCAGCATCACTTTTCCCCGCTGGCACCTTTGCTGTGGCAGCAAAAGCTGGACGTTTGTCTTTTTTGCTCCAGAGAGCGCCGAAAGTGAAAAAAGGTGCTTTTGAGGATAGAGTCCTCAGGAAAGCAGAGAGGGCCAAATTGTCTGGTGCATTTGAAGGGGTTCCAGGAGGCAGTGAGAACCAGCATCACTTTTCCCCGCTGGCACCTTTGCTGTGGCAGCAAAAGCTGGACGTTTGTCTTTTTTGCTCCAGAGAGCCCCGAAAGTGAAAAAAGGTGCTTTTGAGGATAGAGTCTTCAGGAAAGCAGAGAGGGCCAAATTGTCCGGGGCATTTGAAGGGGTTCCAGGAGGCAGTGAGAACCAGCATCACTTTTCCCCGCTGGCACCTTTGCTGTGGCAACAAAAGCTGGACGTTTGTCTTTTTTGCTCCAGACAGCGCCAAAAGTGAAGAAAGGTGCTTTTGAGGATAGAGTCCTCAGGAAAGCAGAGAGGGCCAAATTGTCTGGTGCATTTGAAGGGGTTCCAGGAGGCAGTGAGAAGCAGCATCACTTTTCCCCGCTGGCACCTTTGCTGTGGCAGCAAAAGCTGGACGTTTGTCTTTTTTGCTCCAGACAGCGCCGAAAGTGAAGGTGCTTTTGAGGATAGAGTCCTCAGGAAAGCAGAGAGGGCCAAATTGTCTGGTGCATTTGAAGGGGTTCCAGGAGGCAGTGAGAACCAGCATCACTTTTCCCCGCTGGCACATTTGCTGTGGCAGCAAAAGCTGGACGTTTGTCTTTGTTGCTCCAGAGAGCGCCAAAAGTGAAAAAAGGTGCATTTGAGGATAGACTCCTCAGGAAAGCAGAGAGGGCCAAATTGTCTGGTGCATTTGAAGGGGTTCCAGGAGGCAGTGAGAACCAGCATCACTTTTCCCCGGTGGCACCTTTGCTGTGGCAGCAAAAGCTGGACGTTTGTCTTTTTTGCTCCAGACAGCGCCGAAAGTGAAAAAAGGTGCTTTTGAGGATAGAGTCCTCAGGAAAGCAGAGAGGGCCAAATTGTCTGGGGCATTTGAAGGGGTTCCAGGAGGCAGTGAGAACCAGCATCACTTTTCCCCGCTGGCACCTTTGCTATGGCAACAAAAGCTGGACGTTTGTCTTTTTTGCTCCAGAGAGCGCCAAAAGTGAAGAAAGGTGCTTTTGAGGATAGACTCCTCAGGAAAGCAGAGAGGGCCAAATTGTCTGGGGCATTTGAAGGGGTTCCAGGAGGCAGTGAGGACCAGCATCACTTTTCCCCGCTGGCACCTTTGCTGTGGCAGCAAAAGCTGGACGTTTGTCTTTTTTGCTCCAGAGAGCGCCGAAAGTGAAAAAAGGTGCTTTTGAGGATAGAGTCCTCAGGAAAGCAGAGAGGGCCAAATTGTCTGGGGCATTTGAAGGGGTTCCAGGAGGCAGTGAGGACCAGCATCACTTTTCCCCGCTGGCACCTTTGCTGTGGCAGCAAAAGCTGGACGTTTGTCTTTTTTGCTCCAGAGAGCGCCAAAAGTGAAAAAAGGTGCTTTTGCGGATAGAGTCCTCATGAAAGCAGAGAGGGCCAAATTGTCTGGTGCATTTGAAGGGGTTCCAGGAGGCAGTGAGAAGCAGCATCACTTTTCCCCGCTGGCACCTTTGCTGTGGCAGCAAAAGCTGGACGTTTGTCTTTTTTGCTCCAGAGAGCGCCGAAAGTGAAAAAAGGTGCATTTGAGGATAGAGTCCTCAGGAAAGCAGAGACGGCCAAATTGTCTGGTGCATTTGAAGGGGTTCCAGGAGGCAGTGAGAACCAGCATCACTTTTCCCCGCTGGCACCTTTGCTGTGGCAGCAAAAGCTGGACGTTTGTCTTTTTTGCTCCAGAGAGCGCCGAAAGTGAAAAAAGGTGCTTTTGAGGATAGACTCCTCAGGAAAGCAGAGAGGGCCAAATTGTCTGGGGCATTTGAAGGGGTTCCAGGAGGCAGTGAGGACCAGCATCACTTTTCCCCGCTGGCACCTTTGCTGTGGCAGCAAAAGCTGGACGTTTGTCTTTTTTGCTCCAGAGAGCGCCAAAAGTGAAAAAAGGTGCTTTTGCGGATAGAGTCCTCATGAAAGCAGAGAGGGCCAAATTGTCTGGTGCATTTGAAGGGGTTCCAGGAGGCAGTGAGAACCAGCATCACTTTTCCCCGCTGGCACCTTTGCTGTGGCAGCAAAAGCTGGACGTTTGTCTTTTTTGCTCCAGAGAGCGCCGAAAGTGAAAAAAGGTGCTTTTGAGGATAGAGTCCTCAGGAAAGCAGAGAGGGCCAAATTGTCTGGGGCATTTGAAGGGGTTCCAGGAGGCAGTGAGAACCAGCATCACTTTTCCCGCTGGCACCTTTGCTGTGGCAACAAAAGCTGGACGTTTGTCTTTTTTGCTCCAGACAGCGCCAAAAGTGAAGAAAGGTGCTTTTGAGGATAGAGTCCTCAGGAAAGCAGAGAGGGCCAAATTGTCTGGGGCATTTGAAGGGGTTCCAGGAGGCAGTGAGAACCAGCATCACTTTTCCCCGGTGGCACCTTTGCTGTGGCAGCAAAAGCTGGACGTTTGTCTTTTTTGCTACAGAGAGCGCCGAAAGTGAAAAAAGGTGCTTTTGAGGATAGAGTCCTCAGGAAAGCAGAGAGGGCCAAATTGTCTGGTGCATTTGAAGGGGTTCCAGGAGGCAGTGAGGACCAGCATCACTTTTCCCCGCTGGCACCTTTGCTGTGGCAGCAAAAGCTGGACGTTTGTCTTTTTTGCTCCAGACAGCGCCGAAAGTGAAAAAAGGTGCATTTGAGGATAGAGTCCTCAGGAAAGCAGAGAGGGCCAAATTGTCTGGTGCATTTGAAGGGGTTCCAGGAGGCAGTGAGGACCAGCATCACTTTTCCCCGCTGACACCTTTGCTGGGCAGCAAAACCTGGACGTTTGTCTTTTTTGCTCCAGAGAGCGCCGAAAGTGAAAAAAGGTGCATTTGAGGATAGAGTCCTCAGGAAAGCAGAGAGGGCCAAATTGTCTGGGGCATTTGAAGGGGTTCCAGGAGGCAGTGAGGACCAGCATCACTTTTCCCCGCTGGCACCTTTGCTGTGGCAGCAAAAGCTGGACGTTTGTCTTTTTTGCTCCAGAGAGTGCCAAAAGTGAAAAAAGGTGCTTTTGCGGATAGAGTCCTCAGGAAAGCAGAGAGGGCCAAATTGTCTGGGGCATTTGAAGGGGTTCCAGGAGGCAGTGAGGACCAGCATCACTTTTCCCCGCTGGCACCTTTGCTGTGGCAGCAAAAGCTGGACGTTTGTCTTTTTTGCTCCAGAGAGCGCCAAAAGTGAAAAAAGGTGCTTTTGCGGATAGAGTCCTCAGGAAAGCAGAGAGGGCCAAATTGTCTGGTGCATTTGAAGGGGTTCCAGGAGGCAGTGAGAAGCAGCATCACTTTTCCCCGCTGGCACCTTTGCTGTGGCAGCAAAAGCTGGACGTTTGTCTTTTTTGCTCCAGAGAGCGCCGAAAGTGAAAAAAGGTGCTTTTGAGGATAGAGTCCTCAGGAAAGCAGAGAGGGCCAAATTGTCTGGGGCATTTGAAGGGGTTCCAGGAGGCAGTGAGGACCAGCATCACTTTTCCCCGCTGGCACCTTTGCTGTGGCAGCAAAAGCTGGACGTTTGTCTTTTTTGCTCCAGAGAGCCCCGAAAGTGAAAAAAGGTGCTTTTGAGGATAGAGTCCTCAGGAAAGCAGAGAGGGCCAAATTGTCCGGGGCATTTGAAGGGTTCCAGGAGGCAGTGAGAACCAGCATCACTTTTCCCCGCTGGCACCTTTGCTGTGGCAACAAAAGCTGGACGTTTGTCTTTTTTGCTCCAGAGAGCGCCAAAAGTGAAGAAAGGTGCTTTTGAGGATAGAGTCCTCAGGAAAGCAGAGAGGGCCAAATTGTCTGGTGCATTTGAAGGGGTTCCAGGAGGCAGTGAGAAGCAGCATCACTTTTCCCCGCTGGCACCTTTGCTGTGGCAGCAAAAGCTGGACGTTTGTCTTTTTTGCTCCAGACAGCGCCGAAAGTGAAGGTGCTTTTGAGGATAGAGTCCTCAGGAAAGCAGAGAGGGCCAAATTGTCTGGTGCATTTGAAGGGGTTCCAGGAGGCAGTGAGAACCAGCATCACTTTTCCCCGCTGGCACCTTTGCTGTGGCAGCAAAAGCTGGACGTTTGTCTTTTTTGCTCCAGAGAGCGCCAAAAGTGAAAAAAGGTGCATTTGAGGATAGACTCCTCAGGAAAGCAGAGAGGGCCAAATTGTCTGGTGCATTTGAAGGGGTTCCAGGAGGCAGTGAGAACCAGCATCACTTTTCCCCGGTGGCACCTTTGCTGTGGCAGCAAAAGCTGGACGTTTGTCTTTTTTGCTCCAGAGAGCGCCGAAAGTGAAAAAAGGTGCTTTTGAGGATAGAGTCCTCAGGAAAGCAGAGAGGGCCAAATTGTCTGGGGCATTTGAAGGGGTTCCAGGAGGCAGTGAGAACCAGCATCACTTTTCCCCGCTGGCACCTTTGCTATGGCAACAAAAGCTGGACGTTTGTCTTTTTTGCTCCAGAGAGCGCCAAAAGTGAAGAAAGGTGCTTTTGAGGATAGACTCCTCAGGAAAGCAGAGAGGGCCAAATTGTCTGGGGCATTTGAAGGGGTTCCAGGAGGCAGTGAGGACCAGCATCACTTTTCCCCGCTGGCACCTTTGCTGTGGCAGCAAAAGCTGGACGTTTGTCTTTTTTGCTCCAGAGAGCGCCGAAAGTGAAAAAAGGTGCTTTTGAGGATAGAGTCCTCAGGAAAGCAGAGAGGGCCAAATTGTCTGGGGCATTTGAAGGGGTTCCAGGAGGCAGTGAGGACCAGCATCACTTTTCCCCGCTGGCACCTTTGCTGTGGCAGCAAAAGCTGGACGTTTGTCTTTTTTGCTCCAGAGAGCGCCAAAAGTGAAAAAAGGTGCTTTTGCGGATAGAGTCCTCAGGAAAGCAGAGAGGGCCAAATTGTCTGGGGCATTTGAAGGGGTTCCAGGAGGCAGTGAGAACCAGCATCACTTTTCCCCGCTGGCACCTTTGCTGTGGCAGCAAAAGCTGGACGTTTGTCTTTTTTGCTCCAGAGAGCGCCGAAAGTGAAGAAAGGTGCTTTTGAGGATAGAGTCCTCAGGAAAGCAGAGAGGGCCAAATTGTCTGGGGCATTTGAAGGGGTTCCAGGAGGCAGTGAGAACCAGCATCACTTTTCCCCGCTGGCACCTTTGCTGTGGCAGCAAAAGCTGGACGTTTGTCTTTTTTGCTCCAGACAGCGCCAAAAGTGAAGAAAGGTGCTTTTTAGGATAGAATCCTCAGGAAAGCAGAGAGGGCCAAATTGTCTGGGGCATTTGAAGGGGTTCCAGGAGGCAGTGAGAAGCAGCATCACTTTTCCCCGCTGGCACCTTTGCTGTGGCAGCAAAAGCTGGACGTTTGTCTTTTTTGCTCCAGAGAGCGCCAAAAGTGAAAAAAGTTGCTTTTGCGGATAGAGTCCTCAGGAAAGCAGAGAGGGCCAAATTGTCTGGTGCATTTGAAGGGGTTCCAGGAGGCAGTGAGAACCAGCATCACTTTTCCCAGCTGGCACCTTTGCTGTGGCAGCAAAAGCTGGACGTTTGTCTTTTTTGCTCCAGAGAGCGCCGAAAGTGAAAAAAGGTGCTTTTGAGGATAGAGTCCTCAGGAAAGCAGAGAGGGCCAAATTGCCGGGGGCATTTGAAGGGGTTCCAGGAGGCAGTGAGGACCAGCATCACTTTTCCCCGCTGGCACCTTTGCTGTGGCAGCAAAAGCTGGACGTTTGTCTTTTTTGCTCCAGAGAGCGCCGAAAGTGAAAAAAGGTGCATTTGAGGATAGAGTCCTCAGGAAAGCAGAGAGGGCCAAATTGTCTGGTGCATTTGAAGGGGTTCCAGGAGGCAGTGAGAACCAGCATCACTTTTCCTCGGTGGCACCTTTGCTGTGGCAGCAAAAGCTGGACGTTTGTCTTTTTTGCTACAGAGAGCGCCGAAAGTGAAAAAAGGTGCTTTTGAGGATAGAGTCCTCAGGAAAGCAGAGAGGGCCAAATTGTCTGGGGCATTTGAAGGGGTTCCAGGAGGCAGTGAGGACCAGCATCACTTTTCCCCGCTGGCACCTTTGCTGTGGCAGCAAAAGCTGGACGTTTGTCTTTTTTGCTCCAGACAGCGCCGAAAGTGAAAAAAGGTGCTTTTGAGGATAGAGTCCTCAGGAAAGCAGAGAGGGCCAAATTGTCTGGTGCATTTGAAGGGGTTCCAGGAGGCAGTGAGGACCAGCATCACTTTTCCCCGCTGACACCTTTGCTGTGGCAGCAAAAGCTGGACGTTTGTCTTTTTTGCTCCAGACAGCGCCGAAATTGAAAAAAGGTGCATTTGAGGATAGAGTCCTCAGGAAAGCAGAGAGGGCCAAATTGTCTGGGGCATTTGAAGGGGTTCCAGGAGGCAGTGAGGACCAGCATCACTTTTCCCCGCTGGCACCTTTGCTGTGGCAGCAAAAGCTGGACGTTTGTCTTTTTTGCTCCAGAGAGTGCCAAAAGTGAAATAAGGTGCTTTTGCGGATAGAGTCCTCAGGAAAGCAGAGAGGGCCAAATTGTCTGGGGCATTTGAAGGGGTTCCAGGAGGCAGTGAGGACCAGCATCACTTTTCCCCGCTGGCACCTTTGCTGTGGCAGCAAAAGCTGGACGTTTGTCTTTTTTGCTCCAGAGAGCGCCAAAAGTGAAAAAAGGTGCTTTTGCGGATAGAGTCCTCAGGAAAGCAGAGAGGGCCAAATTGTCTGGTGCATTTGAAGGGGTTCCAGGAGGCAGTGAGAAGCAGCATCACTTTTCCCCGCTGGCACCTTTGCTGTGGCAGCAAAAGCTGGACGTTTGTCTTTTTTGCTCCAGAGAGCGCCGAAAGTGAAAAAAGGTGCTTTTGAGGATAGAGTCCTCAGGAAAGCAGAGAGGGCCAAATTGTCTGGGGCATTTGAAGGGGTTCCAGGAGGCAGTGAGGACCAGCATCACTTTTCCCCGCTGGCACCTTTGCTGTGGCAGCAAAAGCTGGACGTTTGTCTTTTTTGCTCCAGAGAGCGCCGAAAGTGAAAAAAGGTGCTTTTGAGGATAGAGTCCTCAGGAAAGCAGAGAGGGCCAAATTGTCTGGTGCATTTGAAGGGGTTCCAGGAGGCAGTGAGAACCAGCATCACTTTTCCCCGCTGGCACCTTTGCTGTGGCAGCAAAAGCTGGACGTTTGTCTTTTTTGCTCCAGGGAGCCCCGAAAGTGAAAAAAGGTGCTTTTGAGGATAGAGTCCTCAGGAAAGCAGAGAGGGCCAAATTGTCCGGGGCATTTGAAGGGGTTCCAGGAGGCAGTGAGAACCAGCATCACTTTTCCCCGCTGGCACCTTTGCTGTGGCAACAAAAGCTGGACGTTTGTCTTTTTTGCTCCAGAGAGCGCCAAAAGTGAAGAAAGGTGCTTTTGAGGATAGAGTCCTCAGGAAAGCAGAGAGGGCCAAATTGTCTGGGGCATTTGAAGGGGTTCCAGGAGGCAGTGAGAAGCAGCATCACTTTTCCCCGCTGGCACCTTTGCTGTGGCAGCAAAAGCTGGACGTTTGTCTTTTTTGCTCCAGACAGCGCCGAAAGTGAAGGTGCTTTTGAGGATAGAGTCCTCAGGAAAGCAGAGAGGGCCAAATTGTCTGGTGCATTTGAAGGGGTTCCAGGAGGCAGTGAGAACCAGCATCACTTTTCCCCGCTGGCACATTTGCTGTGGCAGCAAAAGCTGGACGTTTGTCTTTTTTGCTCCAGAGAGCGCCAAAAGTGAAAAAAGGTGCATTTGCGGATAGAGTCCTCATGAAAGCAGAGAGGGCCAAATTGTCTGGTGCATTTGAAGGGGTTCCAGGAGGCAGTGAGAACCAGCATCACTTTTCCCCGGTGGCACCTTTGCTGTGGCAGCAAAAGCTGGACGTTTGTCTTTTTTGCTCCAGAGAGCGCCGAAAGTGAAAAAAGGTGCTTTTGAGGATAGAGTCCTCAGGAAAGCAGAGAGGGCCAAATTGTCTGGGGCATTTGAAGGGGTTCCAGGAGGCAGTGAGAACCAGCATCACTTTTCCCCGCTGGCACCTTTGCTATGGCAACAAAAGCTGGACGTTTGTCTTTTTTGCTCCAGAGAGCGCCAAAAGTGAAGAAAGGTGCTTTTGAGGATAGACTCCTCAGGAAAGCAGAGAGGGCCAAATTGTCTGGGGCATTTGAAGGGGTTCCAGGAGGCAGTGAGGACCAGCATCACTTTTCCCCGCTGGCACCTTTGCTGTGGCAGCAAAAGCTGGACGTTTGTCTTTTTTGCTCCAGAGAGCGCCGAAAGTGAAAAAAGGTGCTTTTGAGGATAGACTCCTCAGGAAAGCAGAGAGGGCCAAATTGTCTGGGGCATTTGAAGGGGTTCCAGGAGGCAGTGAGGACCAGCATCACTTTTCCCCGCTGGCACCTTTGCTGTGGCAGCAAAAGCTGGACGTTTGTCTTTTTTGCTCCAGAGAGCGCCAAAAGTGAAAAAAGGTGCTTTTGCGGATAGAGTCCTCATGAAAGCAGAGAGGGCCAAATTGTCTGGTGCATTTGAAGGGGTTCCAGGAGGCAGTGAGAACCAGCATCACTTTTCCCCGCTGGCACCTTTGCTGTGGCAGCAAAAGCTGGACGTTTGTCTTTTTTGCTCCAGAGAGCGCCGAAAGTGAAGAAAGGTGCTTTTGAGGATAGAGTCCTCAGGAAAGCAGAGAGGGCCAAATTGTCTGGGGCATTTGAAGGGGTTCCAGGAGGCAGTGAGAACCAGCATCACTTTTCCCCGCTGGCACCTTTGCTGTGGCAGCAAAAGCTGGACGTTTGTCTTTTTTGCTCCAGACAGCGCCAAAAGTGAAGAAAGGTGCTTTTTAGGATAGAATCCTCAGGAAAGCAGAGAGGGCCAAATTGTCTGGGGCATTTGAAGGGGTTCCAGGAGGCAGTGAGAAGCAGCATCACTTTTCCCCGCTGGCACCTTTGCTGTGGCAGCAAAAGCTGGACGTTTGTCTTTTTTGCTCCAGACAGCGCCAAAAGTGAAGAAAGGTGCTTTTGAGGATAGAGTCCTCAGGAAAGCAGAGAGGGCCAAATTGTCTGGGGCATTTGAAGGGGTTCCAGGAGGCAGTGAGAACCAGCATCACTTTTCCCCGCTGGCACCTTTGCTGTGGCAGCAAAAGCTGGACGTTTGTCTTTTTTGCTCCAGAGAGCGCCAAAAGTGAAAAAAGTTGCTTTTGCGGATAGAGTCCTCAGGAAAGCAGAGAGGGCCAAATTGTCTGGTGCATTTGAAGGGGTTCCAGGAGGCAGTGAGAACCAGCATCACTTTTCCCCGCTGGCACCTTTGCTGTGGCAGCAAAAGCTGGACGTTTGTCTTTTTTGCTCCAGAGAGCGCCGAAAGTGAAAAAAGGTGCTTTTGAGGATAGAGTCCTCAGGAAAGCAGAGAGGGCCAAATTGTCTGGGGCATTTGAAGGGGTTCCAGGAGGCAGTGAGGACCAGCATCACTTTTCCCCGCTGGCACCTTTGCTGTGGCAGCAAAAGCTGGACGTTTGTCTTTTTTGCTCCAGACAGCGCCGAAAGTGAAAAAAGTTGCATTTGAGGATAGAGTCCTCAGGAAAGCAGAGAGGGCCAAATTGTCTGGTGCATTTGAAGGGGTTCCAGGAGGCAGTGAGAACCAGCATCACTTTTCCTCGGTGGCACCTTTGCTGTGGCAGCAAAAGCTGGACGTTTGTCTTTTTTGCTACAGAGAGCGCCGAAAGTGAAAAAAGGTGCTTTTGAGGATAGAGTCCTCAGGAAAGCAGAGAGGGCCAAATTGTCTGGGGCATTTGAAGGGGTTCCAGGAGGCAGTGAGAACCAGCATCACTTTTCCCCGCTGGCACCTTTGCTATGGCAACAAAAGCTGGACGTTTGTCTTTTTTGCTCCAGAGAGCGCCAAAAGTGAAGAAAGGTGCTTTTGAGGATAGACTCCTCAGGAAAGCAGAGAGGGCCAAATTGTCTGGGGCATTTGAAGGGGTTCCAGGAGGCAGTGAGGACCAGCATCACTTTTCCCCGCTGGCACCTTTGCTGTGGCAGCAAAAGCTGGACGTTTGTCTTTTTTGCTCCAGAGAGCGCCGAAAGTGAAAAAAGGTGCTTTTGAGGATAGACTCCTCAGGAAAGCAGAGAGGGCCAAATTGTCTGGGGCATTTGAAGGGGTTCCAGGAGGCAGTGAGGACCAGCATCACTTTTCCCCGCTGGCACCTTTGCTGTGGCAGCAAAAGCTGGACGTTTGTCTTTTTTGCTCCAGAGAGCGCCAAAAGTGAAAAAAGGTGCTTTTGCGGATAGAGTCCTCATGAAAGCAGAGAGGGCCAAATTGTCTGGTGCATTTGAAGGGGTTCCAGGAGGCAGTGAGAACCAGCATCACTTTTCCCCGCTGGCACCTTTGCTGTGGCAGCAAAAGCTGGACGTTTGTCTTTTTTGCTCCAGAGAGCGCCGAAAGTGAAGAAAGGTGCTTTTGAGGATAGAGTCCTCAGGAAAGCAGAGAGGGCCAAATTGTCTGGGGCATTTGAAGGGGTTCCAGGAGGCAGTGAGAACCAGCATCACTTTTCCCCGCTGGCACCTTTGCTGTGGCAGCAAAAGCTGGACGTTTGTCTTTTTTGCTCCAGAGAGCGCCAAAAGTGAAAAAAGTTGCTTTTGCGGATAGAGTCCTCAGGAAAGCAGAGAGGGCCAAATTGTCTGGTGCATTTGAAGGGGTTCCAGGAGGCAGTGAGAACCAGCATCACTTTTCCCCGCTGGCACCTTTGCTGTGGCAGCAAAAGCTGGACGTTTGTCTTTTTTGCTCCAGAGAGCGCCGAAAGTGAAAAAAGGTGCTTTTGAGGATAGAGTCCTCAGGAAAGCAGAGAGGGCCAAATTGTCTGGGGCATTTGAAGGGGTTCCAGGAGGCAGTGAGGACCAGCATCACTTTTCCCCGCTGGCACCTTTGCTGTGGCAGCAAAAGCTGGACGTTTGTCTTTTTTGCTCCAGAGAGCGCCGAAAGTGAAAAAAGGTGCATTTGAGGATAGAGTCCTCAGGAAAGCAGAGAGGGCCAAATTGTCTGGTGCATTTGAAGGGGTTAGAGGAGGCAGTGAGAACCAGCATCACTTTTCCTCGGTGGCACCTTTGCTGTGGCAGCAAAAGCTGGACGTTTGTCTTTTTTGCTACAGAGAGCGCCGAAAGTGAAAAAAGGTGCTTTTGAGGATAGAGTCCTCAGGAAAGCAGAGAGGGCCAAATTGTCTGGTGCATTTGAAGGGGTTCCAGGAGGCAGTGAGGACCAGCATCACTTTTCCCCGCTGGCACCTTTGCTGTGGCAGCAAAAGCTGGACGTTTGTCTTTTTTGCTCCAGACAGCGCCGAAAGTGAAAAAAGGTGCTTTTGAGGATAGAGTCCTCAGGAAAGCAGAGAGGGCCAAATTGTCTGGTGCATTTGAAGGGGTTCCAGGAGGCAGTGAGGACCAGCATCACTTTTCCCCGCTGACACCTTTGCTGTGGCAGCAAAAGCTGGACGTTTGTCTTTTTTGCTCCAGAGAGCGCCAAAAGTGAAAAAAGTTGCTTTTGCGGATAGAGTCCTCAGGAAAGCAGAGAGGGCCAAATTGTCTGGTGCATTTGAAGGGGTTCCAGGAGGCAGTGAGAACCAGCATCACTTTTCCCCGCTGGCACCTTTGCTGTGGCAGCAAAAGCTGGACGTTTGTCTTTTTTGCTCCAGAGAGCGCCGAAAGTGAAAAAAGGTGCTTTTGAGGATAGAGTCCTCAGGAAAGCAGAGAGGGCCAAATTGCCTGGGGCATTTGAAGGGGTTCCAGGAGGCAGTGAGGACCAGCATCACTTTTCCCCGCTGGCACCTTTGCTGTGGCAGCAAAAGCTGGACGTTTGTCTTTTTTGCTCCAGAGAGCGCCGAAAGTGAAAAAAGGTGCATTTGAGGATAGAGTCCTCAGGAAAGCAGAGAGGGCCAAATTGTCTGGTGCATTTGAAGGGGTTCCAGGAGGCAGTGAGAACCAGCATCACTTTTCCTCGGTGGCACCTTTGCTGTGGCAGCAAAAGCTGGACGTTTGTCTTTTTTGCTACAGAGAGCGCCGAAAGTGAAAAAAGGTGCTTTTGAGGATAGAGTCCTCAGGAAAGCAGAGAGGGCCAAATTGTCTGGGGCATTTGAAGGGGTTCCAGGAGGCAGTGAGGACCAGCATCACTTTTCCCCGCTGGCACCTTTGCTGTGGCAGCAAAAGCTGGACGTTTGTCTTTTTTGCTCCAGACAGCGCCGAAAGTGAAAAAAGGTGCTTTTGAGGATAGAGTCCTCAGGAAAGCAGAGAGGGCCAAATTGTCTGGTGCATTTGAAGGGGTTCCAGGAGGCAGTGAGGACCAGCATCACTTTTCCCCGCTGACACCTTTGCTGTGGCAGCAAAAGCTGGACGTTTGTCTTTTTTGCTCCAGACAGCGCCGAAATTGAAAAAAGGTGCATTTGAGGATAGAGTCCTCAGGAAAGCAGAGAGGGCCAAATTGTCTGGGGCATTTGAAGGGGTTCCAGGAGGCAGTGAGGACCAGCATCACTTTTCCCCGCTGGCACCTTTGCTGTGGCAGCAAAAGCTGGACGTTTGTCTTTTTTGCTCCAGAGAGTGCCAAAAGTGAAAAAAGGTGCTTTTGCGGATAGAGTCCTCAGGAAAGCAGAGAGGGCCAAATTGTCTGGGGCATTTGAAGGGGTTCCAGGAGGCAGTGAGGACCAGCATCACTTTTCCCCGCTGGCACCTTTGCTGTGGCAGCAAAAGCTGGACGTTTGTCTTTTTTGCTCCAGAGAGCGCCAAAAGTGAAAAAAGGTGCTTTTGCGGATAGAGTCCTCAGGAAAGCAGAGAGGGCCAAATTGTCTGGTGCATTTGAAGGGGTTCCAGGAGGCAGTGAGAAGCAGCATCACTTTTCCCCGCTGGCACCTTTGCTGTGGCAGCAAAAGCTGGACGTTTGTCTTTTTTGCTCCAGAGAGCGCCGAAAGTGAAAAAAGGTGCTTTTGAGGATAGAGTCCTCAGGAAAGCAGAGAGGGCCAAATTGTCTGGGGCATTTGAAGGGGTTCCAGGAGGCAGTGAGGACCAGCATCACTTTTCCCCGCTGGCACCTTTGCTGTGGCAGCAAAAGCTGGACGTTTGTCTTTTTTGCTCCAGAGAGCGCCGAAAGTGAAAAAAGGTGCTTTTGAGGATAGAGTCCTCAGGAAAGCAGAGAGGGCCAAATTGTCTGGTGCATTTGAAGGGGTTCCAGGAGGCAGTGAGAACCAGCATCACTTTTCCCCGCTGGCACCTTTGCTGTGGCAGCAAAAGCTGGACGTTTGTCTTTTTTGCTCCAGGGAGCCCCGAAAGTGAAAAAAGGTGCTTTTGAGGATAGAGTCCTCAGGAAAGCAGAGAGGGCCAAATTGTCCGGGGCATTTGAAGGGGTTCCAGGAGGCAGTGAGAACCAGCATCACTTTTCCCCGCTGGCACCTTTGCTGTGGCAACAAAAGCTGGACGTTTGTCTTTTTTGCTCCAGAGAGCGCCAAAAGTGAAGAAAGGTGCTTTTGAGGATAGAGTCCTCAGGAAAGCAGAGAGGGCCAAATTGTCTGGGGCATTTGAAGGGGTTCCAGGAGGCAGTGAGAAGCAGCATCACTTTTCCCCGCTGGCACCTTTGCTGTGGCAGCAAAAGCTGGACGTTTGTCTTTTTTGCTCCAGACAGCGCCGAAAGTGAAGGTGCTTTTGAGGATAGAGTCCTCAGGAAAGCAGAGAGGGCCAAATTGTCTGGTGCATTTGAAGGGGTTCCAGGAGGCAGTGAGAACCAGCATCACTTTTCCCCGCTGGCACATTTGCTGTGGCAGCAAAAGCTGGACGTTTGTCTTTTTTGCTCCAGAGAGCGCCAAAAGTGAAAAAAGGTGCATTTGAGGATAGACTCCTCAGGAAAGCAGAGAGGGCCAAATTGTCTGGTGCATTTGAAGGGGTTCCAGGAGGCAGTGAGAACCAGCATCACTTTTCCCCGGTGGCACCTTTGCTGTGGCAGCAAAAGCTGGACGTTTGTCTTTTTTGCTCCAGAGAGCGCCGAAAGTGAAAAAAGGTGCTTTTGAGGATAGAGTCCTCAGGAAAGCAGAGAGGGCCAAATTGTCTGGGGCATTTGAAGGGGTTCCAGGAGGCAGTGAGAACCAGCATCACTTTTCCCCGCTGGCACCTTTGCTGTGGCAACAAAAGCTGGACGTTTGTCTTTTTTGCTCCAGAGAGCGCCAAAAGTGAAGAAAGGTGCTTTTGAGGATAGACTCCTCAGGAAAGCAGAGAGGGCCAAATTGTCTGGGGCATTTGAAGGGGTTCCAGGAGGCAGTGAGGACCAGCATCACTTTTCCCCGCTGGCACCTTTGCTGTGGCAGCAAAAGCTGGACGTTTGTCTTTTTTGCTCCAGACAGCGCCAAAAGTGAAAAAAGGTGCTTTTGAGGATAGACTCCTCAGGAAAGCAGAGAGGGCCAAATTGTCTGGGGCATTTGAAGGGGTTCCAGGAGGCAGTGAGGACCAGCATCACTTTTCCCCGCTGGCACCTTTGCTGTGGCAGCAAAAGCTGGACGTTTGTCTTTTTTGCTCCAGAGAGCGCCAAAAGTGAAAAAAGGTGCTTTTGCGGATAGAGTCCTCATGAAAGCAGAGAGGGCCAAATTGTCTGGTGCATTTGAAGGGGTTCCAGGAGGCAGTGAGAACCAGCATCACTTTTCCCCGCTGGCACCTTTGCTGTGGCAGCAAAAGCTGGACGTTTGTCTTTTTTGCTCCAGAGAGCGCCGAAAGTGAAGAAAGGTGCTTTTGAGGATAGAGTCCTCAGGAAAGCAGAGAGGGCCAAATTGTCTGGGGCATTTGAAGGGGTTCCAGGAGGCAGTGAGAACCAGCATCACTTTTCCCCGCTGGCACCTTTGCTGTGGCAGCAAAAGCTGGACGTTTGTCTTTTTTGCTCCAGACAGCGCCAAAAGTGAAGAAAGGTGCTTTTTAGGATAGAATCCTCAGGAAAGCAGAGAGGGCCAAATTGTCTGGGGCATTTGAAGGGGTTCCAGGAGGCAGTGAGAAGCAGCATCACTTTTCCCCGCTGGCACCTTTGCTGTGGCAGCAAAAGCTGGACGTTTGTCTTTTTTGCTCCAGACAGCGCCAAAAGTGAAGAAAGGTGCTTTTGAGGATAGAGTCCTCAGGAAAGCAGAGAGGGCCAAATTGTCTGGGGCATTTGAAGGGGTTCCAGGAGGCAGTGAGAACCAGCATCACTTTTCCCCGCTGGCACCTTTGCTGTGGCAGCAAAAGCTGGACGTTTGTCTTTTTTGCTCCAGAGAGCGCCAAAAGTGAAAAAAGTTGCTTTTGCGGATAGAGTCCTCAGGAAAGCAGAGAGGGCCAAATTGTCTGGTGCATTTGAAGGGGTTCCAGGAGGCAGTGAGAACCAGCATCACTTTTCCCCGCTGGCACCTTTGCTGTGGCAGCAAAAGCTGGACGTTTGTCTTTTTTGCTCCAGAGAGCGCCGAAAGTGAAAAAAGGTGCTTTTGAGGATAGAGTCCTCAGGAAAGCAGAGAGGGCCAAATTGTCTGGGGCATTTGAAGGGGTTCCAGGAGGCAGTGAGGACCAGCATCACTTTTCCCCGCTGGCACCTTTGCTGTGGCAGCAAAAGCTGGACGTTTGTCTTTTTTGCTCCAGAGAGCGCCGAAAGTGAAAAAAGGTGCATTTGAGGATAGAGTCCTCAGGAAAGCAGAGAGGGCCAAATTGTCTGGTGCATTTGAAGGGGTTCCAGGAGGCAGTGAGAACCAGCATCACTTTTCCTCGGTGGCACCTTTGCTGTGGCAGCAAAAGCTGGACGTTTGTCTTTTTTGCTACAGAGAGCGCCGAAAGTGAAAAAAGGTGCTTTTGAGGATAGAGTCCTCAGGAAAGCAGAGAGGGCCAAATTGTCTGGTGCATTTGAAGGGGTTCCAGGAGGCAGTGAGGACCAGCATCACTTTTCCCCGCTGGCACCTTTGCTGTGGCAGCAAAAGCTGGACGTTTGTCTTTTTTGCTCCAGACAGCGCCGAAAGTGAAAAAAGGTGCTTTTGAGGATAGAGTCCTCAGGAAAGCAGAGAGGGCCAAATTGTCTGGGGCATTTGAAGGGGTTCCAGGAGGCAGTGAGGACCAGCATCACTTTTCCCCGCTGACACCTTTGCTGTGGCAGCAAAAGCTGGACGTTTGTCTTTTTTGCTCCAGACAGCGCCGAAATTGAAAAAAGGTGCATTTGAGGATAGAGTCCTCAGGAAAGCAGAGAGGGCCAAATTGTCTGGGGCATTTGAAG
This sequence comes from Vanellus vanellus, assembly GCF_965231255.1. Taxonomy (NCBI): domain Eukaryota; kingdom Metazoa; phylum Chordata; class Aves; order Charadriiformes; family Charadriidae; genus Vanellus; species Vanellus vanellus. The sequence goes on from NW_028127396.1 coordinate 84,986, forward strand.
GGGTTCCAGGAGGCAGTGAGGACCAGCATCACTTTTCCCCGCTGGCACCTTTGCTGTGGCAGCAAAAGCTGGACGTTTGTCTTTTTTGCTCCAGAGAGTGCCAAAAGTGAAAAAAGGTGCTTTTGCGGATAGAGTCCTCAGGAAAGCAGAGAGGGCCAAATTGTCTGGGGCATTTGAAGGGGTTCCAGGAGGCAGTGAGGACCAGCATCACTTTTCCCCGCTGGCACCTTTGCTGTGGCAGCAAAAGCTGGACGTTTGTCTTTTTTGCTCCAGAGAGCGCCAAAAGTGAAAAAAGGTGCTTTTGCGGATAGAGTCCTCAGGAAAGCAGAGAGGGCCAAATTGTCTGGTGCATTTGAAGGGGTTCCAGGAGGCAGTGAGAAGCAGCATCACTTTTCCCCGCTGGCACCTTTGCTGTGGCAGCAAAAGCTGGACGTTTGTCTTTTTTGCTCCAGAGAGCGCCGAAAGTGAAAAAAGGTGCTTTTGAGGATAGAGTCCTCAGGAAAGCAGAGAGGGCCAAATTGTCTGGGGCATTTGAAGGGGTTCCAGGAGGCAGTGAGGACCAGCATCACTTTTCCCCGCTGACACCTTTGCTGTGGCAGCAAAAGCTGGACGTTTGTCTTTTTTGCTCCAGACAGCGCCGAAATTGAAAAAAGGTGCATTTGACGATAGAGTCCTCAGGAAAGCAGAGAGGGCCAAATTGTCTGGGGCATTTGAAGGGGTTCCAGGAGGCAGTGAGGACCAGCATCACTTTTCCCCGCTGGCACCTTTGCTGTGGCAGCAAAAGCTGGACGTTTGTCTTTTTTGCTCCAGAGAGTGCCAAAAGTGAAAAAAGGTGCTTTTGCGGATAGAGTCCTCAGGAAAGCAGAGAGGGCCAAATTGTCTGGTGCATTTGAAGGGGTTCCAGGAGGCAGTGAGAAGCAGCATCACTTTTCCCCGCTGGCACCTTTGCTGTGGCAGCAAAAGCTGGACGTTTGTCTTTTTTGCTCCAGAGAGCGCCGAAAGTGAAAAAAGGTGCTTTTGTGGATAGAGTCCTCAGGAAAGCAGAGAGGGCCAAATTGTCTGGGGCATTTGAAGGGGTTCCAGGAGGCAGTGAGGACCAGCATCACTTTTCCCCGCTGGCACCTTTGCTGTGGCAGCAAAAGCTGGACGTTTGTCTTTTTTGCTCCAGAGAGTGCCAAAAGTGAAAAAAGGTGCTTTTGAGGATAGAGTCCTCAGGAAAGCAGAGAGGGCCAAATTGTCTGGGGCATTTGAAGGGGTTCCAGGAGGCAGTGAGGACCAGCATCACTTTTCCCCGCTGGCACCTTTGCTGTGGCAGCAAAAGCTGGACGTTTGTCTTTTTTGCTCCAGAGAGTGCCAAAAGTGAAGAAAGGTGCTTTTTAGGATAGAATCCTCAGGAAAGCAGAGAGGGCCAAATTGTCTGGTGCATTTGAAGGGGTTCCAGGAGGCAGTGAGAAGCAGCATCACTTTTCCCCGCTGGCACCTTTGCTGTGGCAGCAAAAGCTGGACGTTTGTCTTTTTTGCTCCAGACAGCGCCAAAAGTGAAGAAAGGTGCATTTGAGGATAGAGTCCTCAGGAAAGCAGAGAGGGCCAAATTGTCTGGTGCATTTGAAGGGGTTCCAGGAGGCAGTGAGAACCAGCATCACTTTTCCCCGCTGGCACCTTTGCTGTGGCAGCAAAAGCTGGACGTTTGTCTTTTTTGCTCCAGAGAGCGCCAAAAGTGAAAAAAGTTGCTTTTGCGGATAGAGTCCTCAGGAAAGCAGAGAGGGCCAAATTGTCTGGTGCATTTGAAGGGGTTCCAGGAGGCAGTGAGGACCAGCATCACTTTTCCCCGCTGACACCTTTGCTGTGGCAGCAAAAGCTGGACGTTTGTCTTTTTTGCTCCAGACAGCGCCGAAATTGAAAAAAGGTGCATTTGACGATAGAGTCCTCAGGAAAGCAGAGAGGGCCAAATTGTCTGGGGCATTTGAAGGGGTTCCAGGAGGCAGTGAGGACCAGCATCACTTTTCCCCGCTGGCACCTTTGCTGTGGCAGCAAAAGCTGGACGTTTGTCTTTTTTGCTCCAGAGAGTGCCAAAAGTGAAAAAAGGTGCTTTTGCGGATAGAGTCCTCAGGAAAGCAGAGAGGGCCAAATTGTCTGGGGCATTTGAAGGGGTTCCAGGAGGCAGTGAGGACCAGCATCACTTTTCCCCGCTGGCACCTTTGCTGTGGCAGCAAAAGCTGGACGTTTGTCTTTTTTGCTCCAGAGAGCGCCAAAAGTGAAAAAAGGTGCTTTTGCGGATAGAGTCCTCAGGAAAGCAGAGAGGGCCAAATTGTCTGGTGCATTTGAAGGGGTTCCAGGAGGCAGTGAGAACCAGCATCACTTTTCCCCGCTGGCACCTTTGCTGTGGCAGCAAAAGCTGGACGTTTGTCTTTTTTGCTCCAGAGAGCGCCGAAAGTGAAAAAAGGTGCTTTTGAGGATAGAGTCCTCAGGAAAGCAGAGAGGGCCAAATTGTCTGGGGCATTTGAAGGGGTTCCAGGAGGCAGTGAGGACCAGCATCACTTTTCCCCGCTGGCACCTTTGCTGTGGCAGCAAAAGCTGGACGTTTGTCTTTTTTGCTCCAGAGAGCGCCGAAAGTGAAAAAAGGTGCTTTTGCGGATAGAGTCCTCAGGAAAGCAGAGAGGGCCAAATTGTCTGGTGCATTTGAAGGGGTTCCAGGAGGCAGTGAGAAGCAGCATCACTTTTCCCCGCTGGCACCTTTGCTGTGGCAGCAAAAGCTGGACGTTTGTCTTTTTTGCTCCAGAGAGTGCCAAAAGTGAAAAAAGGTGCTTTTGAGGATAGAGTCCTCAGGAAAGCAGAGAGGGCCAAATTGTCTGGTGCATTTGAAGGGGTTCCATGAGGCAGTGAGGACCAGCATCACTTTTCCCCGCTGGCACCTTTGCTGTGGCAGGAAAAGCTGGACGTTTGTCTTTTTTGCTCCAGACAGCGCCGAAAGTGAAAAAAGGTGCATTTGAGGATAGAGTCCTCAGGAAAGCAGAGAGGGACAAATTGTCTGGTGCATTTGAAGGGGTTCCAGGAGGCAGTGAGAACCAGCATCACTTTTCCCCGCTGGCACCTTTGCTGTGGCAGCAAAAGCTGGACGTTTGTCTTTTTTGCTCCAGAGAGTGCCAAAAGTGAAAAAAGGTGCTTTTGAGGATAGAGTCCTCAGGAAAGCAGAGAGGGCCAAATTGTCTGGGGCATTTGAAGGGGTTCCATGAGGCAGTGAGGACCAGCATCACTTTTCCCCGCTGGCACCTTTGCTGTGGCAGGAAAAGCTGGACGTTTGTCTTTTTTGCTCCAGACAGCGCCGAAAGTGAAAAAAGGTGCATTTGAGGATAGAGTCCTCAGGAAAGCAGAGAGGGCCAAATTGTCTGGTGCATTTGAAGGGGTTCCAGGAGGCAGTGAGAACCAGCATCACTTTTCCCCGCTGGCACCTTTGCTGTGGCAGCAAAAGCTGGACGTTTGTCTTTTTTGCTCCAGAGAGCGCCGAAAGTGAAAAAAGGTGCTTTTGAGGATAGACTCCTCAGGAAAGCAGAGAGGGCCAAATTGTCTGGGGCATTTGAAGGGGTTCCAGGAGGCAGTGAGAACCAGCATCACTTTTCCCCGCTGGCACCTTTGCTGTGGCAGCAAAAGCTGGACGTTTGTCTTTTTTGCTCCAGACAGCGCCGAAAGTGAAAAAAGGTGCTTTTGAGGATAGAGTCCTCAGGAAAGCAGAGAGGGCCAAATTGTCTGCGGCATTTGAAGGGGTTCCAGGAGGCAGTGAGGACCAGCATCACTTTTCCCCGCTGGCACCTTTGCTGTGGCAGCAAAAGCTGGACGTTTGTCTTTTTTGCTCCAGACAGCGCCGAAAGTGAAAAAAGGTGCTTTTGCGGATAGAGTCCTCAGGAAAGCAGAGAGGGCCAAATTGTCTGGTGCATTTGAAGGGGTTCCAGGAGGCAGTGAGAACCAGCATCACTTTTCCCCGCTGGCACATTTGCTGTGGCAGCAAAAGCTGGACGTTTGTCTTTTTTGCTCCAGAGAGCGCCGAAAGTGAAAAAAGGTGCATTTGAGGATAGAGTCCTCAGGAAAGCAGAGAGGGCCAAATTGTCTGGTGCATTTGAAGGGGTTCCAGGAGGCAGTGAGAAGCAGCATCACTTTTCCCCGCTGGCTCCTTTGCTGTGGCAGCAAAAGCTGGACGTTTGTCTTTTTTGCTCCAGACAGCGCCGAAAGTGAAGAAAGGTGCTTTTGAGGATAGAGTCCTCAGGAAAGCAGAGAGGGCCAAATTGTCTGGTGCATTTGAAGGGGTTCCAGGAGGCAGTGAGAAGCAGCATCACTTTTCCCCGCTGGCACCTTTGCTGTGGCAGCAAAAGCTGGACGTTTGTCTTTTTTGCTCCAGACAGCGCCGAAAGTGAAGAAAGGTGCATTTGAGGATAGAGTCCTCAGGAAAGCAGAGAGGGCCAAATTGTCTGGTGCATTTGAAGGGGTTCCAGGAGGCAGTGAGAAGCAGCATCACTTTTCCCCGCTGGCACCTTTGCTGTGGCAGCAAAAGCTGGACGTTTGTCTTTTTTGCTCCAGACAGCGCCGAAAGTGAAGAAAGGTGCTTTTGAGGATAGAGTCCTCAGGAAAGCAGAGATGGCCAAATTGTCTGGTGCATTTGAAGGGGGTCCAGGAGGCAGTGAGAAGCAGCATCACTTTTCCCCGCTGGCACCTTTGCTGTGGCAGCAAAAGCTGGACGTTTGTCTTTTTTGCTCCAGACAGCGCCGAAAGTGAAAAAAGGTGCATTTGAGGATAGAGTCCTCAGGAAAGCAGAGAGGGCCAAATTGTCTGGTGCATTTGAAGGGGTTCCAGGAGGCAGTGAGAAGCAGCATCACTTTTCCCCGCTGGCTCCTTTGCTGTGGCAGCAAAAGCTGGACGTTTGTCTTTTTTGCTCCAGACAGCGCCGAAAGTGAAGAAAGGTGCTTTTGAGGATAGAGTCCTCAGGAAAGCAGAGAGGGCCAAATTGTCTGGGGCATTTGAAGGGGTTCCAGGAGGCAGTGAGAACCAGCATCACTTTTCCCCGCTGGCACCTTTGCTGTGGCAGCAAAAGCTGGACGTTTCTCTTTTTTGCTCCAGACAGCGCCGAAAGTGAAGAAAGGTGCTTTTGAGGATAGAGTCCTCAGGAAAGCAGAGAGGGCCAAATTGTCTGGTGCATTTGAAGGGGTTCCAGGAGGCAGTGAGAACCAGCATCACTTTTCCCCGCTGGCACCTTTGCTGTGGCAGCAAAAGCTGGACGTTTGTCTTTTTTGCTCCAGAGAGCGCCGAAAGTGAAAAAAGGTGCATTTGAGGATAGAGTCCTCAGGAAAGCAGAGAGGGCCAAATTGTCTGGTGCATTTGAAGGGGTTCCAGGAGGCAGTGAGAACCAGCATCACTTTTCCCCGCTGGCACCTTTGCTGTGGCAGCAAAAGCTGGACGTTTGTCTTTTTTGCTCCAGACAGCGCCGAAAGTGAAGAAAGGTGCTTTTGAGGATAGAGCCCTCAGGAAAGCAGAGAGGGCCAAATTGTCTGGTGCATTTGAAGGGGTTCCAGGAGGCAGTGAGAACCAGCATCACTTTTCCCTGCTGGCACCTTTGCTGTGGCAGCAAAAGCTGGACGTTTGTCTTTTTTGCTCCAGAGAGCGCCGAAAGTGAAAAAAGGTGCATTTGAGGATAGACTCCTCAGGAAAGCAGAGAGGGCCAAATTGTCTCGTGCATTTGAAGGGGTTCCAGGAGGCAGTGAGAACCAGCATCACTTTTCCCCGGTGTCACCTTTGCTGTGGCAGCAAAAGCTGGACATTTCTCTTTTTTGCTCCAGACAGCGCCGAAAGTGAAAAAAGGTGCTTTTGAGGATAGAGTCCTCAGGAAAGCAGAGAGGGCCAAATTGTCTGGGGCATTTGAAGGGGTTCCAGGAGGCAGTGAGGACCAGCATCACTTTTCCCCGCTGGCACCTTTGCTGTGGCAGCAAAAGCTGGACGTTTGTCTTTTTTGCTCCAGACAGCGCCGAAAGTGAAAAAAGGTGCATTTGAGGATAGAGTCCTCAGGAAAGCAGAGAGGGCCAAATTGTCTGGTGCATTTGAAGGGGTTCCAGGAGGCAGTGAGAAGCAGCATCACTTTTCCCCGCTGGCTCCTTTGCTGTGGCAGCAAAAGCTGGACGTTTGTCTTTTGTGCTCCAGAGAGCGCCGAAAGTGAAGAAAGGTGCTTTTGAGGATAGAGTCCTCAGGAAAGCAGAGAGGGCCAAATTGTCTGGTGCATTTGAAGGGGTTCCAGGAGGCAGTGAGAACCAGCATCACTTTTCCCCGCTGGCACCTTTGCTGTGGCAGCAAAAGCTGGACGTTTGTCTTTTTTGCTCCAGAGAGCGCCGAAAGTGAAAAAAGGTGCTTTTGAGGATAGACTCCTCAGGAAAGCAGAGAGGGCCAAATTGTCTGGTGCATTTGAAGGGGTTCCAGGAGGCAGTGAGAAGCAGCATCACTTTTCCCCGCTGGCACCTTTGCTGTGGCAGCAAAAGCTGGACGTTTGTCTTTTTTGCTCCAGACAGCGCCGAAAGTGAAAAAAGGTGCTTTTGAGGATAGAGTCCTCAGGAAAGCAGAGAGGGCCAAATTGTCTGGGGCATTTGAAGGGGTTCCAGGAGGCAGTGAGGACCAGCATCACTTTTCCCCGCTGGCACCTTTGCTGTGGCAGCAAAAGCTGGACGTTTGTCTTTTTAGCTCCAGAGAGCGCCGAAAGTGAAAAAAGGTGCTTTTGAGGATAGACTCCTCAGGAAAGCACAGAGGGCCAAATTGTCTGGGGCATTTGAAGGGGTTCCAGGAGGCAGTGAGGACCAGCATCACTTTTCCCCGCTGGCACCTTTGCTGTGGCAGCAAAAGCTGGACGTTTGTCTTTTTTGCTCCAGACAGCGCCGAAAGTGAAAAAAGGTGCTTTTGCGGATAGAGTCCTCAGGAAAGCAGAGAGGGCCAAATTGTCTGGGGCATTTGAAGGGGTTCCAGGAGGCAGTGAGAAGCAGCATCACTTTTCCCCGCTGGCACCTTTGCTGTGGCAGCAAAAGCTGGACGTTTGTCTTTTTTGCTCCAGAGAGCGCCGAAAGTGAAAAAAGGTGCTTTTGAGGATAGACTCCTCAGGAAAGCAGAGAGGGCCAAATTGTCTGGGGCATTTGAAGGGGTTCCAGGAGGCAGTGAGAAGCAGCATCACTTTTCCCCGCTGGCACCTTTGCTGTGGCAGCAAAAGCTGGACGTTTGTCTTTTTTGCTCCAGACAGCGCCGAAAGTGAAAAAAGGTGCATTTGAGGATAGAGTCCGCAGGAAAGCAGAGAGGGCCAAATTGTCTGGGGCATTTGAAGGGGTTCCAGGAGGCAGTGAGGACCAGCATCACTTTTCCCCGCTGGCACCTTTGCTGTGGCAGCAAAAGCTGGACGTTTGTCTTTTTTGCTCCAGACAGCGCCGAAAGTGAAAAAAGGTGCTTTTGCGGATAGACTCCTCAGGAAAGCAGAGAGGGCCAAATTGTCTGGTGCATTTGAAGGGGTTCCAGGAGGCAGTGAGAAGCAGCATCACTTTTCCCCGCTGGCTCCTTTGCTGTGGCAGCAAAAGCTGGACGTTTGTCTTTTTTGCTCCAGACAGCGCCGAAAGTGAAGAAAGGTGCTTTTGAGGATAGAGTCCTCAGGAAAGCAGAGAGGGCCAAATTGTCTGGTGCATTTGAAGGGGTTCCAGGAGGCAGTGAGAACCAGCATCACTTTTCCCCGCTGGCACCTTTGCTGTGGCAGCAAAAGCTGGACGTTTGTCTGTTTTGCTCCAGACAGCGCCGAAAGTGAAGAAAGGTGCTTTTGAGGATAGAGTCCTCAGGAAAGCAGAGAGGGCCAAATTGTCCGGGGCATTTGAAGGGGTTCCAGGAGGCAGTGAGGACCAGCATCACTTTTCCCCGCTGGCACCTTTGCTGTGGCAGCAAAAGCTGGACGTTTGTCTTTTTTGCTCCAGAGAGCGCCAAAAGGAGAAAAAGGTGCTTTTGCGGATAGAGTCCTCAGGAAAGCAGAGAGGGCCAAATTGTCTGGGGCATTTGAAGGGGTTCCAGGAGGCAGTGAGAACCAGCATCACTTTTCCCCGCTGGCACCTTTGCTGTGGCAGCAAAAGCTAGACGTTTGTCTTTTTTGCTCCAGAGAGCGCCGAAACTGAAGAAAGGTGCATTTGAGGATAGACTCCTCAGGAAAGCAGAGAGGGCCAAATTGTCTGGTGCATTTGAAGGGGTTCCAGGAGGCAGTGAGAACCAGCATCACTTTTCCCCGCTGGCACCTTTGCTGTGGCAGCAAAAGCTGGACGTTTGTCTTTTTTGCTCCAGACAGCGCCGAAAGTGAAGAAAGGTGCTTTTGAGGATAGAGTCCTCAGGAAAGCAGAGAGGGCCAAATTGTCTGGTGCATTTGAAGGGGTTCCAGGAGGCAGTGAGAAGCAGCATCACTTTTCCCCGCTGGCACCTTTGCTGTGGCAGCAAAAGCTGGACGTTTGCCTTTTTTGCTCCAGAGAGCGCCGAAAGTGAAAAAAGGTGCTTTTGAGGATAGAGTCCTCAGGAAAGCAGAGAGGGCCAAATTGTCTGGTGCATTTGAAGGGGTTCCAGGAGGCAGTGAGAACCAGCATCACTTTTCCCCGCTGGCACCTTTGCTGTGGCAGCAAAAGCTGGACGTTTGTCTTTTTTGCTCCAGAGAGCGCCAAAAGTGAAAAAAGGTGCTTTTGAGGATAGAGTCCTCAGGAAAGCAGAGAGGGCCAAATTGTCTGGGGCATTTGAAGGGGTTCCAGGAGGCAGTGAGGACCAGCATCACTTTTCCCCGCTGGCACCTTTGCTGTGGCAGCAAAAGCTGGACGTTTGTCTTTTTAGCTCCAGAGAGCGCCGAAAGTGAAAAAAGGTGCTTTTGAGGATAGACTCCTCAGGAAAGCACAGAGGGCCAAATTGTCTGGGGCATTTGAAGGGGTTCCAGGAGGCAGTGAGGACCAGCATCACTTTTCCCCGCTGGCACCTTTGCTGTGGCAGCAAAAGCTGGACGTTTGTCTTTTTTGCTCCAGACAGCGCCGAAAGTGAAAAAAGGTGCTTTTGCGGATAGAGTCCTCAGGAAAGCAGAGAGGGCCAAATTGTCTGGGGCATTTGAAGGGGTTCCAGGAGGCAGTGAGAAGCAGCATCACTTTTCCCCGCTGGCACCTTTGCTGTGGCAGCAAAAGCTGGACGTTTGTCTTTTTTGCTCCAGAGAGCGCCGAAAGTGAAAAAAGGTGCTTTTGAGGATAGACTCCAGGAAAGCAGAGAGGGCCAAATTGTCTGGGGCATTTGAAGGGGTTCCAGGAGGCAGTGAGAAGCAGCATCACTTTTCCCCCGCTGGCACCTTTGCTGTGGCAGCAAAAGCTGGACGTTTGTCTTTTTTGCTCCAGAGAGCGCCGAAAGTGAAAAAAGGTGCATTTGAGGATAGAGTCCGCAGGAAAGCAGAGAGGGCCAAATTGTCTGGGGCATTTGAAGGGGTTCCAGGAGGCAGTGAGGACCAGCATCACTTTTCCCCGCTGGCACCTTTGCTGTGGCAGCAAAAGCTGGACGTTTGTCTTTTTTGCTCCAGACAGCGCCGAAAGTGAAAAAAGGTGCTTTTGCGGATAGAGTCCTCAGGAAAGCAGAGAGGGCCAAATTGTCTGGTGCATTTGAAGGGGTTCCAGGAGGCAGTGAGAACCAGCATCACTTTTCCCCGCTGGCACATTTGCTGTGGCAGCAAAAGCTGGACGTTTGTCTTTTTTGCTCCAGAGAGCGCCAAAAGTGAAAAAAGGTGCATTTGAGGATAGAGTCCTCAGGAAAGCAGAGAGGGCCAAATTGTCTGGGGCATTTGAAGGGGTTCCAGGAGGCAGTGAGAACCAGCATCACTTTTCCCCGCTGGCTCCTTTGCTGTGGCAGCAAAAGCTGGACGTTTGTCTTTTTTGCTCCAGACAGCGCCGAAAGTGAAGAAAGGTGCTTTTGAGGATAGAGTCCTCAGGAAAAGCAGAGAGGGCCAAATTGTCTGGTGCATTTGAAGGGGTTCCAGGAGGCAGTGAGAAGCAGCATCACTTTTCCCCGCTGGCACCTTTGCTGTGGCAGCAAAAGCTGGACGTTTGTCTTTTTGCTCCAGACAGCGCCGAAAGTGAAAAAAGGTGCTTTTGCGGATAGAGTCCTCAGGAAAGCAGAGAGGGCTAAATTGTCTGGTGCATTTGAAGGGGTTCCAGGAGGCAGTGAGAACCAGCATCACTTTTCCGCGCTGGCACATTTGCTGTGGCAGCAAAAGCTGGACGTTTGTCTTTTTGCTCCAGAGAGCGCCAAAAGTGAAAAAAGGTGCATTTGAGGATAGAGTCCTCAGGAAAGCAGAGAGGGCCAAATTGTCTGGGGCATTTGAAGGGGTTCCAGGAGGCAGTGAGAACCAGCATCACTTTTCCCCGCTGGCTCCTTTGCTGTGGCAGCAAAAGCTGGACGTTTGTCTTTTTTGCTCCAGACAGCGCCGAAAGTGAAGAAAGGTGCTTTTGAGGATAGAGTCCTCAGGAAAGCAGAGAGGGCCAAATTGTCTGGTGCATTTGAAGGGGTTCCAGGAGGCAGTGAGAAGCAGCATCACTTTTCCCCGCTGGCACCTTTGCTGTGGCAGCAAAAGCTGGACGTTTGTCTTTTTTGCTCCAGACAGCGCCGAAAGTGAAAAAAGGTGCTTTTGCGGATAGAGTCCTCAGGAAAGCAGAGAGGGCTAAATTGTCTGGTGCATTTGAAGGGGTTCCAGGAGGCAGTGAGAACCAGCATCACTTTTCCGCGCTGGCACATTTGCTGTGGCAGCAAAAGCTGGACGTTTGTCTTTTTTGCTCCAGAGAGCGCCAAAAGTGAAAAAAGGTGCATTTGAGGATAGAGTCCTCAGGAAAGCAGAGAGGGCCAAATTGTCTGGTGCATTTGAAGGGGTTCCAGGAGGCAGTGAGAAGCAGCATCACTTTTCCCCGCTGGCTCCTTTGCTGTGGCAGCAAAAGCTGGACGTTTGTCTTTTTTGCTCCAGACAGCGCCGAAAGTGAAGAAAGGTGCTTTTGAGGATAGAGTCCTCAGGAAAGCAGAGAGGGCCAAATGTCTGGTGCATTTGAAGGGGTTCCAGGAGGCAGTGAGAAGCAGCATCACTTTTCCCCGCTGGCACCTTTGCTGTGGCAGCAAAAGCTGGACGTTTGTCTTTTTTGCTCCAGACAGCGCCGAAAGTGAAGAAAGGTGCATTTGCGGATAGAGTCCTCAGGAAAGCAGAGAGGGCCAAATTGTCTGGTGCATTTGAAGGGGTTCCAGGAGGCAGTGAGAAGCAGCATCACTTTTCCCCTCTGGCACCTTTGCTGTGGCAGCAAAAGCTGGACGTTTGTCTTTTTTGCTCCAGACAGCGCCGAAAGTGAAGAAAGGTGCTTTTGAGGATAGAGTCCCTCAGGAAAGCAGAGAGGGCCAAAATTGTCTGGTGCATTTGAAGGGGTTCCAGGAGGCAGTGAGAAGCAGCATCACTTTTCCCCGGTGGCACCTTTGCTGTGGCAGCAAAAGCTGGACGTTTGCCTTTTTTGCTCCAGACAGCGCCGAAAGTGAAAAAAGGTGCTTTTGAGGATAGAGTCCTCAGGAAAGCAGAGAGGGCCAAATTGTCTGGTGCATTTGAAGGGGTTCCAGGAGGCAGTGAGGACCAGCATCACTTTTCCCCGCTGGCACCTTTGCTGTGGCAGCAAAAGCTGGACGTTTGTCTTTTTTGCTCCAGACAGCGCCGAAAGTGAAGAAAGGTGCTTTTTGAGGATAGAGTCCTCAGGAAAGCAGAGAGGGCCAAATTGTCTGGTGCATTTGAAGGGGTTCCAGGAGGCAGTGAGAAGCAGCATCACTTTTCCCCGCTGGCACCTTTGCTGTGGCAGCAAAAGCTGGACGTTTGTCTTTTTTGCTCCAGAGAGCGCCGAAAGTGAAAAAAGGTGCATTTGAGGATAGAGTCCTCAGGAAAGCAGAGAGGGCCAAATTGTCTGGTGCATTTGAAGGGGTTCCAGGAGGCAGTGAGAACCAGCATCACTTTTCCCCGCTGGCACCTTTGCTGTGGCAGCAAAAGCTGGACGTTTGTCTTTTTGCTCCAGAGAGCGCCGAAAGTGAAAAAAGGTGCTTTTGAGGATAGACTCCTCAGGAAAGCAGAGAGGGCCAAATTGTCTGGGGCATTTGAAGGGGTTCCAGGAGGCAGTGAGGACCAGCATCACTTTTCCCCGCTGGCACCTTTGCTGTGGCAGCAAAAGCTGGACGTTTGCCTTTTTTTGCTCCAGAGAGCGCCAAAAGTGAAAAAAGGTGCTTTTGCAGATGGAGTCCTCAGGAAAGCAGAGAGGGCCAAATTGTCTGGTGCATTTGAAGGGGTTCCAGGAGGCAGTGAGAAGCAGCATCACTTTTCCCCGCTGGCACCTTTGCTGTGGCAGCAAAAGCTGGACGTTTGCCTTTTTTGCTCCAGAGAGCGCCGAAAGTGAAAAAAGGTGCTTTTGAGGATAGAGTCCTCAGGAAAGCAGAGAGGGCCAAATTGTCTGGGGCATTTGAAGGGGTTCCAGGAGGCAGTGAGAACCAGCATCACTTTTCCCCGCTGGCACCTTTGCTGTGGCAGCAAAAGCTGGACGTTTGTCTTTTTTGCTCCAGACAGCGCCGAAAGTGAAAAAAGGTGCTTTTGAGGATAGAGTCCTCAGGAAAGCAGAGAGGGCCAAATTGTCTGGGGCATTTGAAGGGGTTCCAGGAGGCAGTGAGGACCAGCATCACTTTTCCCCGCTGGCACCTTTGCTGTGGCAGCAAAAGCTGGACGTTTGTCTTTTTTGCTCCAGAGAGCGCCGAAAGTGAAAAAAGGTGCTTTTGAGGATAGACTCCTCAGGAAAGCAGAGAGGGCCAAATTGTCTGGGGCATTTGAAGGGGTTCCAGGAGGCAGTGAGGACCAGCATCACTTTTCCCCGCTGGCACCTTTGCTGTGGCAGCAAAAGCTGGACGTTTGTCTTTTTTGCTCCAGAGAGCGCCGAAAGTGAAAAAAGGTGCTTTTGAGGATAGACTCCTCAGGAAAGCAGAGAGGGCCAAATTGTCTGGGGCATTTGAAGGGGTTCCAGGAGGCAGTGAGAAGCAGCATCACTTTTCCCCGCTGGCACCTTTGCTGTGGCAGCAAAAGCTGGACGTTTGTCTTTTTTGCTCCAGACAGCGCCGAAAGTGAAAAAAGGTGCTTTTGAGGATAGAGTCCGCAGGAAAGCAGAGAGGGCCAAATTGTCTGGGGCATTTGAAGGGGTTCCAGGAGGCAGTGAGGACCAGCATCACTTTTCCCCGCTGGCACCTTTGCTGTGGCAGCAAAAGCTGGACGTTTGTCTTTTTTGCTCCAGACAGCGCCGAAAGTGAAAAAAGGTGCTTTTGCGGATAGAGTCCTCAGGAAAGCAGAGAGGGCCAAATTGTCTGGTGCATTTGAAGGGGTTCCAGGAGGCAGTGAGAACCAGCATCACTTTTCCCCGCTGGCACATTTGCTGTGGCAGCAAAAGCTGGACGTTTGTCTTTTTTGCTCCAGAGAGCGCCGAAAGTGAAAAAAGGTGCATTTGAGGATAGAGTCCTCAGGAAAGCAGAGAGGGCCAAATTGTCTGGTGCATTTGAAGGGGTTCCAGGAGGCAGTGAGAAGCAGCATCACTTTTCCCCGCTGGCTCCTTTGCTTTGGCAGCAAAAGCTGGACGTTTGTCTTTTTTGCTCCAGACAGCGCCGAAAGTGAAGAAAGGTGCTTTTGAGGATAGAGTCCTCAGGAAAGCAGAGAGGGCCAAATTGTCTGGTGCATTTGAAGGGGTTCCAGGAGGCAGTGAGAAGCAGCATCACTTTTCCCCGCTGGCACCTTTGCTGTGGCAGCAAAAGCTGGACGTTTGTCTTTTTTGCTCCAGACAGCGCCGAAAGTGAAGAAAGGTGCTTTTGAGGATAGAGTCCTCAGGAAAGCAGAGAGGGCCAAATTGTCTGGTGCATTTGAAGGGGTTCCAGGAGGCAGTGAGAAGCAGCATCACTTTTCCCCGCTGGCACCTTTGCTGTGGCAGCAAAAGCTGGACGTTTGTCTTTTTTGCTCCAGACAGCGCCGAAAGTGAAGAAAGGTGCATTTGAGGATAGAGTCCTCAGGAAAGCAGAGAGGGCCAAATTGTCTGGTGCATTTGAAGGGGTTCCAGGAGGCAGTGAGAAGCAGCATCACTTTTCCCCTCTGGCACCTTTGCTGTGGCAGCAAAAGCTGGACGTTTGTCTTTTTTGCTCCAGACAGCGCCGAAAGTGAAGAAAGGTGCTTTTGAGGATAGAGTCCTCAGGAAAGCAGAGAGGGCCAAATTGTCTGGTGCATTTGAAGGGGTTCCAGGAGGCAGTGAGAAGCAGCATCACTTTTCCCCGCTGGCACCTTTGCTGTGGCAGCAAAAGCTGGACGTTTGCCTTTTTTGCTCCAGACAGCGCCGAAAGTGAAAAAAGGTGCTTTTGAGGATAGAGTCCTCAGGAAAGCAGAGAGGGCCAAATTGTCTGGTGCATTTGAAGGGGTTCCAGGAGGCAGTGAGGACCAGCATCACTTTTCCCCGCTGGCACCTTTGCTGTGGCAGCAAAAGCTGGACGTTTGTCTTTTTTGCTCCAGACAGCGCCGAAAGTGAAGAAAGGTGCTTTTGAGGATAGAGTCCTCAGGAAAGCAGAGAGGGCCAAATTGTCTGGTGCATTTGAAGGGGTTCCAGGAGGCAGTGAGAAGCAGCATCACTTTTCCCCGCTGGCACCTTTGCTGTGGCAGCAAAAGCTGGACGTTTGTCTTTTTTGCTCCAGACAGCGCCGAAAGTGAAAAAAGGTGCTTTTGCGGATAGAGTCCTCAGGAAAGCAGAGAGGGCCAAATTGTCTGGTGCATTTGAAGGGGTTCCAGGAGGCAGTGAGAACCAGCATCACTTTTCCCCGCTGGCACCTTTGCTGTGGCAGCAAAAGCTGGACGTTTGTCTTTTTTGCTCCAGAGAGCGCCGAAAGTGAAAAAAGGTGCTTTTGAGGATAGACTCCTCAGGAAAGCAGAGAGGGCCAAATTGTCTGGGGCATTTGAAGGGGTTCCAGGAGGCAGTGAGGACCAGCATCACTTTTCCCCGCTGGCACCTTTGCTGTGGCAGCAAAAGCTGGACGTTTGTCTTTTTTGCTCCAGACAGCGCCGAAAGTGAAAAAAGGTGCTTTTGCGGATAGACTCCTCAGGAAAGCAGAGAGGGCCAAATTGTCTGGTGCATTTGAAGGGGTTCCAGGAGGCAGTGAGAAGCAGCATCACTTTTCCCCGCTGGCTCCTTTGCTGTGGCAGCAAAAGCTGGACGTTTGTCTTTTTTGCTCCAGACAGCGCCGAAAGTGAAAAAAGGTGCTTTTGCGGATAGAGTCCTCAGGAAAGCAGAGAGGGCCAAATTGTCTGGTGCATTTGAAGGGGTTCCAGGAGGCAGTGAGAACCAGCATCACTTTTCCCCGCTGGCACCTTTGCTGTGGCAGCAAAAGCTGGACGTTTGTCTTTTTTGCTCCAGAGAGCGCCGAAAGTGAAAAAAGGTGCTTTTGAGGATAGACTCCTCAGGAAAGCAGAGAGGGCCAAATTTTCTGGGGCATTTGAAGGGGTTCCAGGAGGCAGTGAGGACCAGCATCACTTTTCCCCGCTGGCACCTTTGCTGTGGCAGCAAAAGCTGGACGTTTGTCTTTTTTGCTCCAGAGAGCGCCGAAAGTGAAAAAAGGTGCTTTTGAGGATAGACTCCTCAGGAAAGCAGAGAGGGCCAAATTGTCTGGGGCATTTGAAGGGGTTCCAGGAGGCAGTGAGGACCAGCATCACTTTTCCCCGCTGGCACCTTTGCTGTGGCAGCAAAAGCTGGACGTTTGTCTTTTTTGCTCCAGAGAGCGCCAAAAGTGAAAAAAGGTGCTTTTGCAGATGGAGTCCTCAGGAAAGCAGAGAGGGCCAAATTGTCTGGTGCATTTGAAGGGGTTCCAGGAGGCAGTGAGAAGCAGCATCACTTTTCCCCGCTGGCACCTTTGCTGTGGCAGCAAAAGCTGGACGTTTGCCTTTTTTGCTCCAGAGAGCGCCGAAAGTGAAAAAAGGTGCTTTTGAGGATAGAGTCCTCAGGAAAGCAGAGAGGGCCAAATTGTCTGGGGCATTTGAAGGGGTTCCAGGAGGCAGTGAGAACCAGCATCACTTTTCCCCGCTGGCACCTTTGCTGTGGCAGCAAAAGCTGGACGTTTGTCTTTTTTGCTCCAGACAGCGCCGAAAGTGAAAAAAGGTGCTTTTGAGGATAGAGTCCTCAGGAAAGCAGAGAGGGCCAAATTGTCTGGGGCATTTGAAGGGGTTCCAGGAGGCAGTGAGGACCAGCATCACTTTTCCCCGCTGGCACCTTTGCTGTGGCAGCAAAAGCTGGACGTTTGTCTTTTTTGCTCCAGAGAGCGCCGAAAGTGAAAAAAGGTGCTTTTGAGGATAGACTCCTCAGGAAAGCAGAGAGGGCCAAATTGTCTGGGGCATTTGAAGGGGTTCCAGGAGGCAGTGAGGACCAGCATCACTTTTCCCCGCTGGCACCTTTGCTGTGGCAGCAAAAGCTGGACGTTTGTCTTTTTTGCTCCAGAGAGCGCCGAAAGTGAAAAAAGGTGCTTTTGAGGATAGACTCCTCAGGAAAGCAGAGAGGGCCAAATTGTCTGGGGCATTTGAAGGGGTTCCAGGAGGCAGTGAGAAGCAGCATCACTTTTCCCCGCTGGCACCTTTGCTGTGGCAGCAAAAGCTGGACGTTTGTCTTTTTTGCTCCAGACAGCGCCGAAAGTGAAAAAAGGTGCTTTTGAGGATAGAGTCCGCAGGAAAGCAGAGAGGGCCAAATTGTCTGGGGCATTTGAAGGGGTTCCAGGAGGCAGTGAGGACCAGCATCACTTTTCCCCGCTGGCACCTTTGCTGTGGCAGCAAAAGCTGGACGTTTGTCTTTTTTGCTCCAGACAGCGCCGAAAGTGAAAAAAGGTGCTTTTGCGGATAGAGTCCTCAGGAAAGCAGAGAGGGCCAAATTGTCTGGTGCATTTGAAGGGGTTCCAGGAGGCAGTGAGAACCAGCATCACTTTTCCCCGCTGGCACATTTGCTGTGGCAGCAAAAGCTGGACGTTTGTCTTTTTTGCTCCAGAGAGCGCCGAAAGTGAAAAAAGGTGCATTTGAGGATAGAGTCCTCAGGAAAGCAGAGAGGGCCAAATTGTCTGGTGCATTTGAAGGGGTTCCAGGAGGCAGTGAGAAGCAGCATCACTTTTCCCCGCTGGCTCCTTTGCTTTGGCAGCAAAAGCTGGACGTTTGTCTTTTTTGCTCCAGACAGCGCCGAAAGTGAAGAAAGGTGCTTTTGAGGATAGAGTCCTCAGGAAAGCAGAGAGGGCCAAATTGTCTGGTGCATTTGAAGGGGTTCCAGGAGGCAGTGAGAAGCAGCATCACTTTTCCCCGCTGGCACCTTTGCTGTGGCAGCAAAAGCTGGACGTTTGTCTTTTTTGCTCCAGACAGCGCCGAAAGTGAAGAAAGGTGCTTTTGAGGATAGAGTCCTCAGGAAAGCAGAGAGGGCCAAATTGTCTGGTGCATTTGAAGGGGTTCCAGGAGGCAGTGAGAAGCAGCATCACTTTTCCCCGCTGGCACCTTTGCTGTGGCAGCAAAAGCTGGACGTTTGTCTTTTTTGCTCCAGACAGCGCCGAAAGTGAAGAAAGGTGCATTTGAGGATAGAGTCCTCAGGAAAGCAGAGAGGGCCAAATTGTCTGGTGCATTTGAAGGGGTTCCAGGAGGCAGTGAGAAGCAGCATCACTTTTCCCCTCTGGCACCTTTGCTGTGGCAGCAAAAGCTGGACGTTTGTCTTTTTTGCTCCAGACAGCGCCGAAAGTGAAGAAAGGTGCTTTTGAGGATAGAGTCCTCAGGAAAGCAGAGAGGGCCAAATTGTCTGGTGCATTTGAAGGGGTTCCAGGAGGCAGTGAGAAGCAGCATCACTTTTCCCCGCTGGCACCTTTGCTGTGGCAGCAAAAGCTGGACGTTTGCCTTTTTTGCTCCAGACAGCGCCGAAAGTGAAAAAAGGTGCTTTTGAGGATAGAGTCCTCAGGAAAGCAGAGAGGGCCAAATTGTCTGGTGCATTTGAAGGGGTTCCAGGAGGCAGTGAGGACCAGCATCACTTTTCCCCCGCTGGCACCTTTGCTGTGGCAGCAAAAGCTGGACGTTTGTCTTTTTTGCTCCAGACAGCGCCGAAAGTGAAGAAAGGTGCTTTTGAGGATAGAGTCCTCAGGAAAGCAGAGAGGGCCAAATTGTCTGGTGCATTTGAAGGGGTTCCAGGAGGCAGTGAGAAGCAGCATCACTTTTCCCCGCTGGCACCTTTGCTGTGGCAGCAAAAGCTGGACGTTTGTCTTTTTTGCTCCAGACAGCGCCGAAAGTGAAAAAAAGGTGCTTTTGCGGATAGAGTCCTCAGGAAAGCAGAGAGGGCCAATGTCTGGTGCATTTGAAGGGGTTCCAGGAGGCAGTGAGAACCAGCATCACTTTTCCCCGCTGGCACCTTTGCTGTGGCAGCAAAAGCTGGACGTTTGTCTTTTTTGCTCCAGAGAGCGCCGAAAGTGAAAAAAGGTGCTTTTGAGGATAGACTCCTCAGGAAAGCAGAGAGGGCCAAATTGTCTGGGGCATTTGAAGGGGTTCCAGGAGGCAGTGAGGACCAGCATCACTTTTCCCCGCTGGCACCTTTGCTGTGGCAGCAAAAGCTGGACGTTTGTCTTTTTTGCTCCAGACAGCGCCGAAAGTGAAAAAAGGTGCTTTTGCGGATAGACTCCTCAGGAAAGCAGAGAGGGCCAAATTGTCTGGTGCATTTGAAGGGGTTCCAGGAGGCAGTGAGAAGCAGCATCACTTTTCCCCGCTGGCTCCTTTGCTGTGGCAGCAAAAGCTGGACGTTTGTCTTTTTTGCTCCAGACAGCGCCGAAAGTGAAAAAAGGTGCTTTTGCGGATAGAGTCCTCAGGAAAGCAGAGAGGGCCAAATTGTCTGGTGCATTTGAAGGGGTTCCAGGAGGCAGTGAGAACCAGCATCACTTTTCCCCGCTGGCACCTTTGCTGTGGCAGCAAAAGCTGGACGTTTGTCTTTTTTGCTACAGAGAGCGCCGAAAGTGAAAAAAGGTGCTTTTGAGGATAGACTCCTCAGGAAAGCAGAGAGGGCCAAATTTTCTGGGGCATTTGAAGGGGTTCCAGGAGGCAGTGAGGACCAGCATCACTTTTCCCCGCTGGCACCTTTGCTGTGGCAGCAAAAGCTGGACGTTTGTCTTTTTTGCTCCAGACAGCGCCGAAAGTGAAAAAAGGTGCTTTTGCGGATAGAGTCCTCAGGAAAGCAGAGAGGGCCAAATTGTCTGGTGCATTTGAAGGGGTTCCAGGAGGCAGTGAGAACCAGCATCACTTTTCCCCGCTGGCACCTTTGCTGTGGCAGCAAAAGCTGGACGTTTGTCTTTTTTGCTCCAGAGAGCGCCGAAAGTGAAAAAAGGTGCTTTTGAGGATAGACTCCTCAGGAAAGCAGAGAGGGCCAAATTGTCTGGGGCATTTGAAGGGGTTCCAGGAGGCAGTGAGAACCAGCATCACTTTTCCCCGCTGGCACCTTTGCTGTGGCAGCAAAAGCTGGACGTTTGTCTTTTTTGCTCCAGACAGCGCCGAAAGTGAAAAAAGGTGCTTTTGAGGATAGACTCCTCAGGAAAGCAGAGAGGGCCAAATTGTCTGGTGCATTTGAAGGGGTTCCAGGAGGCAGTGAGAAGCAGCATCACTTTTCCCCGCTGGCTCCTTTGCTGTGGCAGCAAAAGCTGGACGTTTGTCTTTTTTGCTCCAGACAGCGCCGAAAGTGAAGAAAGGTGCTTTTGAGGATAGAGTCCTCAGGAAAGCAGAGAGGGCCAAATTGTCTGGTGCATTTGAAGGGGTTCCAGGAGGCAGTGAGAAGCAGCATCACTTTTCCCCGCTGGCACCTTTGCTGTGGCAGCAAAAGCTGGACGTTTGTCTTTTTTGCTCCAGACAGCGCCGAAAGTGAAGAAAGGTGCATTTGAGGATAGAGTCCTCAGGAAAGCAGAGAGGGCCAAATTGTCTGGTGCATTTGAAGGGGTTCCAGGAGGCAGTGAGAACCAGCATCACTTTTCCCCGCTGGCACCTTTGCTGTGGCAGCAAAAGCTGGACGTTTGTCTTTTTTGCTCCAGACAGCGCCGAAAGTGAAGAAAGGTGCTTTTGAGGATAGAGTCCTCAGGAAAGCAGAGAGGGCCAAATTGTCTGGTGCATTTGAAGGGGTTCCAGGAGGCAGTGAGAAGCAGCATCACTTTTCCCCGCTGGCACCTTTGCTGTGGCAGCAAAAGCTGGACGTTTGTCTTTTTTGCTCCAGACAGCGCCGAAAGTGAAAAAAGGTGCTTTTGAGGATAGACTCCTCAGGAAAGCAGAGAGGGCCAAATTGTCTGGTGCATTTGAAGGGGTTCCAGGAGGCAGTGAGAACCAGCATCACTTTTCCCCGCTGGCACATTTGCTGTGGCAGCAAAAGCTGGACGTTTGTCTTTTTTGCTCCAGAGAGCGCCAAAAGTGAAAAAAGGTGCATTTGAGGATAGAGTCCTCAGGAAAGCAGAGAGGGCCAAATTGTCTGGTGCATTTGAAGGGGTTCCAGGAGGCAGTGAGAAGCAGCATCACTTTTCCCCGCTGGCTCCTTTGCTGTGACAGGAAAAGCTGGACGTTTGTCTTTTTTGCTCCAGAGAGCGCCGAAAGTGAAGAAAGGTGCTTTTGAGGATAGAGTCCTCAGGAAAGCAGAGAGGGCCAAATTGTCTGGTGCATTTGAAGGGGTTCCAGGAGGCAGTGAGAAGCAGCATCACTTTTCCCCGCTGGCACCTTTGCTGTGGCAGCAAAAGCTGGACGTTTGTCTTTTTTGCTCCAGACAGCGCCGAAAGTGAAAAAAGGTGCTTTTGCGGATAGAGTCCTCAGGAAAGCAGAGAGGGCCAAATTGTCTGGTGCATTTGAAGGGGTTCCAGGAGGCAGTGAGAACCAGCATCACTTTTCCCCGCTGGCACCTTTGCTGTGGCAGCAAAAGCTGGACGTTTGTCTTTTTTGCTCCAGAGAGCGCCGAAAGTGAAAAAAGGTGCATTTGAGGATAGAGTCCTCAGGAAAGCAGAGAGGGCCAAATTGTCTGGTGCATTTGAAGGGGTTCCAGGAGGCAGTGAGAACCAGCATCACTTTTCCCCGCTGGCACCTTTGCTGTGGCAGCAAAAGCTGGACGTTTGTCTTTTTTGCTCCAGACAGCGCCGAAAGTGAAAAAAGGTGCTTTTGGGATAGACTCCTCAGGAAAGCAGAGAGGGCCAAATTGTCTGGGGCATTTGAAGGGGTTCCAGGAGGCAGTGAGGACCAGCATCACTTTTCCCCGCTGGCACCTTTGCTGTGGCAGCAAAAGCTGGACGTTTGTCTTTTTTGCTCCAGAGAGCGCCAAAAGTGAAAAAAGGTGCTTTTGCGGATGGAGTCCTCAGGAAAGCAGAGAGGGCCAAATTGTCTGGTGCATTTGAAGGGGTTCCAGGAGGCAGTGAGAAGCAGCATCACTTTTCCCGCTGGCACCTTTGCTGTGGCAGCAAAAGCTGGACGTTGTCTTTTTTGCTCCAGAGAGCGCCGAAAGTGAAAAAAGGTGCTTTGAGGATAGAGTCCTCAGGAAAGCAGAGAGGGCCAAATTGTCTGGGGCATTTGAAGGGGTTCCAGGAGGCAGTGAGGACCAGCATCACTTTTCCCGCTGGCACCTTTGCTGTGGCAGCAAAAGCTGGACGTTTGTCTTTTTTGCTCCAGAGAGCGCCGAAAGTGAAAAAAGGTGCTTTTGAGGATAGACTCCTCAGGAAAGCAGAGAGGGCCAAATTGTCTGGGCATTTGAAGGGGTTCCAGGAGGCAGTGAGGACCAGCATCACTTTTCCCCGCTGGCACCTTTGCTGTGGCAGCAAAAGCTGGACGTTTGTCTTTTTTGCTCCAGAGAGTGCCAAAAGTGAAAAAAGGTGCTTTTGAGGGATAGAGTCCTCAGGAAGCAGAGAGGGCCAAATTGTCTGGGGCATTTGAAGGGGTTCCAGGAGGCAGTGAGGACCAGCATCACTTTTCCCCGCTGGCACCTTTGCTGTGGCAGCAAAAGCTGGACGTTTGTCTTTTTTGCTCCAGACAGCGCCGAAAGTGAAAAAAAGGTGCTTTTGCGGATAGAGTGCTCAGGAAAGCAGAGAGGGCCAAATTGTCTGGTGCATTTGAAGGGGTTCCAGGAGGCAGTGAGAACCAGCATCACTTTTCCCCGCTGGCACCTTTGCTGTGGCAGCAAAAGCTGGACGTTTGTCTTTTTTGCTCCAGAGAGCGCCAAAAGTGAAAAAAGGTGCATTTGAGGATAGAGTCCTCAGGAAAGCAGAGAGGGCCAAATTGTCTGGTGCATTTGAAGGGGTTCCAGGAGGCAGTGAGAACCAGCATCACTTTTCCCCGCTGGCTCCTTTGCTGTGGCAGCAAAAGCTGGACGTTGTCTTTTTTGCTCCAGACAGCGCCGAAGTGAAGAAAGGTGCTTTTGAGGATAGAGTCCTCAGGAAAGCAGAGAGGGCCAAATTGTCTGGTGCATTTGAAGGGGTTCCAGGAGGCAGTGAGAAGCAGCATCACTTTTCCCCGCTGGCACCTTTGCTGTGGCAGCAAAAGCTGGACGTTTGTCTTTTTTGCTCCAGAGAGCGCCGAAAGTGAAAAAAGGTGCTTTTGAGGATAGACTCCTCAGGAAAGCAGAGAGGGCCAAATTGTCTGGGGCATTTGAAGGGGTTCCAGGAGGCAGTGAGGACCAGCATCACTTTTCCCCGCTGGCACCTTTGCTGTGGCAGCAAAAGCTGGACGTTTGTCTTTTTTGCTCCAGACAGCGCCGAAAGTGAAAAAAGGTGCTTTTGCGGATAGAGTCCTCAGGAAAGCAGAGAGGGCCAAATTGGTCTGGTGCATTTGAAGGGGTTCCAGGAGGCAGTGAGAACCAGCATCACTTTTCCCCGTGGCACCTTTGCTGTGGCAGCAAAAGCTGGACGTTTGTCTTTTTGCTCCAGAGAGCGCCGAAAGTGAAAAAAGGTGCTTTTGAGGATAGACTCCTCAGGAAAGCAGAGAGGGCCAAATTGTCTGGGGCATTTGAAGGGGTTCCAGGAGGCAGTGAGAACCAGCATCACTATTCCCGCTGGCACCTTTGCTGTGGCAGCAAAAGCTGGACGTTTGTCTTTTTTGCTCCAGAGAGCGCCGAAAGTGAAGAAAGGTGCTTTTGAGGATAGAGTCCTCAGGAAAGCAGAGAGGGCCAAATTGTCTGGTGCATTTGAAGGGGTTCCAGGAGGCAGTGAGAAGCAGCATCACTTTTCCCCGCTGGCACCTTTGCTGTGGCAGCAAAAGCTGGACGTTTGTCTTTTTTGCTCCAGAGAGCGCCAAAAGTGAAAAAAGGTGCTTTGCGGATGGAGTCCTCAGGAAAGCAGAGAGGGCCAAATTGTCTGGTGCATTTGAAGGGGTTCCAGGAGGCAGTGAGAAGCAGCATCACTTTTCCCCGCTGGCACCTTTGCTGTGGCAGCAAAAGCTGGACGTTTGTCTTTTTTGCTCCAGAGAGCGCCGAAAGTGAAAAAAGGTGCTTTTGAGGATAGAGTCCTCAGAAAGCAGAGAGGGCCAAATTGTCTGGGGGCATTTGAAGGGGTTCCAGGAGGCAGTGAGAACCAGCATCACTTTTCCCCGCTGGCACCTTTGCTGTGGCAGCAAAAGCTGGACGTTTGTCTTTTTTGCTCCAGAGAGCGCCGAAAGTGAAAAAAGGTGCTTTTGAGGATAGACTCCTCAGGAAAGCAGAGAGGCCAAATTGTCTGGGGCATTTGAAGGGGTTCCAGGAGGCAGTGAGGACCAGCATCACTTTTCCCCGCTGGCACCTTTGCTGTGGCAGCAAAAGCTGGACGTTTGTCTTTTTTGCTCCAGACAGCGCCGAAAGTGAAAAAAGGTGCTTTTGCGGATAGAGTCCTCAGGAAAGCAGAGAGGGCCAAATTGTCTGGTGCATTTGAAGGGGTTCCAGGAGGCAGTGAGGACCAGCATCACTTTTCCCCGCTGGCACCTTTGCTGTGGCAGCAAAAGCTGGACGTTTGTCTTTTTTGCTCCAGAGAGCGCCGAAAGTGAAAAAAGGTGCTTTTGAGATAGACTCCTCAGGAAAGCAGAGAGGGCCAAATGTCTGGGGGCATTTGAAGGGGTTCCAGGAGGCAGTGAGGACCAGCATCACTTTTCCCCGCTGGCACCTTTGCTGTGGCAGCAAAAGCTGGACGTTTGTCTTTTTTGCTCCAGACAGCGCCGAAAGTGAAAAAAGGTGCTTTTGCGGATAGAGTCCTCAGGAAAGCAGAGAGGGCCAAATTGTCTGGTGCATTTGAAGGGGTTCCAGGAGGCAGTGAGAACCAGCATCACTTTTCCCCGCTGGCACATTTTGCTGTGGCAGCAAAAGCTGGACGTTTGTCTTTTTTGCTCCAGAGAGCGCCGAAAGTGAAAAAAAGGTGCTTTTGAGGATAGACTCCTCAGGAAAAGCAGAGAGGGCCAAATTGTCTGGGGCATTTGAAGGGGTTCCAGGAGGCAGTGAGAACCAGCATCACTTTTCCCCGCTGACACCTTTGCTGTGGCAGCAAAAGCTGGACGTTTGTCTTTTTTGCTCCAGACAGCGCCGAAAGTGAAAAAAGGTGCATTTGAGGATAGAGTCCTCAGGAAGCAGAGAGGGCCAAATTGTTCTGGTGCATTTGAAGGGGTTCCAGGAGGCAGTGAGAACCAGCATCACTTTTCCCCGCTGGCTCCTTTGCTGTGGCAGCAAAAGCTGGACGTTTGTCTTTTTTGCTCCAGACAGCGCCGAAAGTGAAGAAAAGGTGCTTTTGAGGATAGAGTCCTCAGGAAAGCAGAGAGGGCCAAATTGTCTGTGCATTTGAAGGGGTTCCCAGGAGGCAGTGAGAAGCAGCATCACTTTTCCCCGCTGGCACCTTTGCTGTGGCAGCAAAAGCTGGACGTTTGTCTTTTTTGCTCCAGAGAGCGCCGAAAGTGAAAAAAGGTGCTTTTGAGGATAGACTCCTCAGGAAAGCAGAGAGGGCCAAATTGTCTGGGGCATTTGAAGGGGTTCCAGGGAGGCAGTGAGGACCAGCATCACTTTTCCCCGCTGGCACCTTTTGCTGTGGCAGCAAAAGCTGGACGTTTGTCTTTTTTGTCTCCAGACAGCGCCGAAAGTGAAAAAAGGTGCTTTTGCGGATAGAGTCCTCAGGAAAGCAGAGAGGGCCAAATTGTCTGGTGCATTTGAAGGGGTTTCCAGGAGGCAGTGAGAACCAGCATCACTTTTCCCCGCTGGCACCTTTGCTGTGGCAGCAAAGCTGGACGTTTGTCTTTTTGCTCCAGGAAGCGCCGAAAGTGAAAAAAGGTGCTTTTGAGGATAGACTCCTCAGGAAAGCAGAGAGGGCCAAATTGTCTGGGGCATTTGAAGGGGTTCCAGGAGGCAGTGAGAACCAGCATCACTATTCCCCGCTGGCACCTTTGCTGTGGCAGCAAAAGCTGGACGTTTGTCTTTTTTGCTCCAGAGAGCGCCGAAAGTGAAGAAAGGTGCTTTTGAGGATAGAGTCCTCAGGAAAGCAGAGAGGGCCAAATTGTCTGGTGCATTTGAAGGGGTTCCAGGAGGCAGTGAGAAGCAGCATCACTTTCCCGCTGGCACCTTTGCTGTGGCAGCAAAAGCTGGACGTTTGTCTTTTTTGCTCCAGAGAGCGCCAAAAGTGAAAAAGGTGCTTTTGCGGATGGAGTCCTCAGGAAAGCAGAGAGGGCCAAATTGTCTGGTGGCATTTGAAGGGGTTCCAGGAGGCAGTGAGGAGCAGCATCACTTTTCCCCGCTGGCACCTTTGCTGTGGCAGCAAAAGCTGGACGTTTGTCTTTTTTGCTCCAGAGAGCCCGAAAGTGAAAAAAGGTGCTTTTGAGGATAGAGTCCTCAGGGAAAGCAGAGAGGGCCAAATTGTCTGGGGCATTTGAAGGGGTTCCAGGAGGCAGTGAGAACCAGCATCACTTTTCCCCGCTGGCACCTTTGCTGTGGCAGCAAAGCTGGACGTTTGTCTTTTTTGCTCCAGAGAGCGCCGAAAGTGAAAAAAAGGTGCTTTTTGAGGATAGACTCTCAGGAAAGCAGAGAGGGCCAAATTGTCTGGGGCATTTGAAGGGTTCCAGGAGGCAGTGAGGACCAGCATCACTTTTCCCCGCTGGCACCTTTGCTGTGGCAGCAAAAGCTGGACGTTTGTCTTTTTTGCTCCAGACAGCGCCGAAAGTGAAAAAAGGTGCTTTTGCGGATAGAGTCCTCAGGAAAGCAGAGAGGGCCAAATTGTCTGGTGCATTGAAGGGTTCCAGGAGGCAGGTGAGAACCAGCATCACTTTTCCCCGCTGGCACCTTTGCTGTGGCAGCAAAAGCTGGACGTTTGTCTTTTTTGCTCCAGAGAGCGCCGAAAGTGAAAAAAGGTGCTTTTGAGGATAGACTCCTCAGGAAAGCAGAGAGGGCCAAATTGTCTGGGGCATTTGAAGGGTTCCAGGAGGCAGTGAGGACCAGCATCACTTTTCCCCGCTGGCACCTTTGCTGTGGCAGCAAAAGCTGGACGTTTGTCTTTTTTGCTCCAGACAGCGCCGAAAGTGAAAAAAGGTGCTTTTGCGGATAGAGTCCTCAGGAAAGCAGAGAGGGCCAAATTGTCTGGTGCATTTGAAGGGGTTTCCAGGAGGCAGTGAGAACCAGCATCACTTTTCCCCGCTGGCACATTTGCTGTGGCAGGCAAAAGCTGGACGGTTGTCTTTTTTGCTCCAGAGAGCGCCGAAAGTGAAAAAAGGTGCTTTTGAGGATAGACTCCTCAGGAAAGCAGAGAGGGCCAAATTGTCTGGGCATTTGAAGGGGTTCCAGGAGGCAGTGAGAACCAGCATCACTTTTCCCCGCTGACACCTTTGCTGTGGCAGCAAAAGCTGGACGTTTGTCTTTTTTGCTCCAGACAGCGCCGAAAGTGAAAAAAGGTGCTTTTGAGGATAGACTCCTAGGAAAGCAGAGAGGGCCAAATTGTCTGGTGCATTTGAAGGGGTTCCAGGAGGCAGTGAGAAGCAGCATCACTTTTCCCCGCTGGGCTCCTTTGCTGTGGCAGCAAAAGCTGGACGTTTGTCTTTTTTGCTCCAGACAGCGCCGAAAGTGAAAAAAGGTGCTTTTGCGGATAGAGTCCTCAGGAAAGCAGAAGAGGGCCCAAATTGTCTGGTGCATTTGAAGGGTTTCCCAGGAGGCAGTGAGAACCAGCATCACTTTTCCCCGCTGGCACCTTTGCTGTGGCAGCAAAAGCTGGGACGTTTGTCTTTTTTGCTCCAGCGCCGAAAGTGAAAAAAGGTGCTTTTGAGGATAGACTCCTCAGGAAAGCAGAGAGGGCCAAATTTTCTGGGGCATTTGAAGGGGTTCCAGGAGGCAGTGAGGACCAGCATCACTTTTCCCCGCTGGCACCTTTGCTGTGGCAGCAAAAGCTGGACGTTTGTCTTTTTTGCTCCAGAGAGCGCCGAAAGTGAAAAAAGGTGCTTTTGAGGATAGACTCCTCAGGAAAGCAGAGAGGGCCAAATTGTCTGGGGCATTTGAAGGGGTTCCAGGAGGCAGTGAGAACCAGCATCACTTTTCCCCGCTGGCACCTTTGCTGTGGCAGCAAAAGCTGGACGTTTGTCTTTTTTGCTCCAGACAGCGCCGAAAGTGAAAAAAGGTGCTTTTGAGGATAGACTCCTCAGGAAAGCAGAGAGGGCCAAATTGTCTGGTGCATTTGAAGGGGTTCCAGGAGGCAGTGAGAAGCAGCATCACTTTTCCCCGCTGGCTCCTTTGCTGTGGCAGCAAAAGCTGGACGTTTGTCTTTTTTGCTCCAGACAGCGCCGAAAGTGAAGAAAGGTGCTTTTGAGGATAGAGTCCTCAGGAAAGCAGAGAGGGCCAAATTGTCTGGTGCATTTGAAGGGGTTCCAGGAGGCAGTGAGAAGCAGCATCACTTTTCCCCGCTGGCACCTTTGCTGTGGCAGCAAAAGCTGGACGTTTGTCTTTTTTGCTCCAGACAGCGCCGAAAGTGAAGAAAGGTGCATTTGAG
Source organism: Vanellus vanellus (assembly GCF_965231255.1). Taxonomy (NCBI): domain Eukaryota; kingdom Metazoa; phylum Chordata; class Aves; order Charadriiformes; family Charadriidae; genus Vanellus; species Vanellus vanellus. The sequence continues at coordinate 113,027 of NW_028127396.1, forward strand.
GATAGAGTCCTCAGGAAAGCAGAGAGGGCCAAATTGTCTGGTGCATTTGAAGGGGTTCCAGGAGGCAGTGAGAACCAGCATCACTTTTCCCCGCTGGCACCTTTGCTGTGGCAGCAAAAGCTGGACGTTTGTCTTTTTTGCTCCAGACAGCGCCGAAAGTGAAGAAAGGTGCTTTTGAGGATAGAGTCCTCAGGAAAGCAGAGAGGGCCAAATTGTCTGGTGCATTTGAAGGGGTTCCAGGAGGCAGTGAGAAGCAGCATCACTTTTCCCCGCTGGCACCTTTGCTGTGGCAGCAAAAGCTGGACGTTTGTCTTTTTTGCTCCAGACAGCGCCGAAAGTGAAAAAAGGTGCTTTTGAGGATAGAGTCCTCAGGAAAGCAGAGAGGGCCAAATTGTCTGGTGCATTTGAAGGGGTTCCAGGAGGCAGTGAGAACCAGCATCACTTTTCCCCGCTGGCACATTTGCTGTGGCAGCAAAAGCTGGACGTTTGTCTTTTTTGCTCCAGAGAGCGCCAAAAGTGAAAAAAGGTGCATTTGAGGATAGACTCCTCAGGAAAGCAGAGAGGGCCAAATTGTCTGGTGCATTTGAAGGGGTTCCAGGAGGCAGTGAGAAGCAGCATCACTTTTCCCCGCTGGCTCCTTTGCTGTGACAGGAAAAGCTGGACGTTTGCCTTTTTTGCTCCAGACAGCGCCGAAAGTGAAGAAAGGTGCTTTTGAGGATAGAGTCCTCAGGAAAGCAGAGAGGGCCAAATTGTCTGGTGCATTTGAAGGGGTTCCAGGAGGCAGTGAGAAGCAGCATCACTTTTCCCCGCTGGCACCTTTGCTGTGGCAGCAAAAGCTGGACGTTTGTCTTTTTTGCTCCAGACAGCGCCGAAAGTGAAAAAAGGTGCTTTTGCGGATAGAGTCCTCAGGAAAGCAGAGAGGGCCAAATTGTCTGGTGCATTTGAAGGGGTTCCAGGAGGCAGTGAGAACCAGCATCACTTTTCCCCGCTGGCACCTTTGCTGTGGCAGCAAAAGCTGGACGTTTGTCTTTTTTGCTCCAGAGAGCGCCGAAAGTGAAAAAAGGTGCATTTGAGGATAGAGTCCTCAGGAAAGCAGAGAGGGCCAAATTGTCTGGTGCATTTGAAGGGGTTCCAGGAGGCAGTGAGAACCAGCATCACTTTTCCCCGCTGGCACCTTTGCTGTGGCAGCAAAAGCTGGACGTTTGTCTTTTTTGCTCCAGACAGCGCCGAAAGTGAAAAAAGGTGCTTTTGAGGATAGACTCCTCAGGAAAGCAGAGAGGGCCAAATTGTCTGGGGCATTTGAAGGGGTTCCAGGAGGCAGTGAGGACCAGCATCACTTTTCCCCGCTGGCACCTTTGCTGTGGCAGCAAAAGCTGGACGTTTGTCTTTTTTGCTCCAGAGAGCGCCAAAAGTGAAAAAAGGTGCTTTTGCGGATGGAGTCCTCAGGAAAGCAGAGAGGGCCAAATTGTCTGGTGCATTTGAAGGGGTTCCAGGAGGCAGTGAGAAGCAGCATCACTTTTCCCCGCTGGCACCTTTGCTGTGGCAGCAAAAGCTGGACGTTTGTCTTTTTTGCTCCAGAGAGCGCCGAAAGTGAAAAAAGGTGCTTTTGAGGATAGAGTCCTCAGGAAAGCAGAGAGGGCCAAATTGTCTGGGGCATTTGAAGGGGTTCCAGGAGGCAGTGAGGACCAGCATCACTTTTCCCCGCTGGCACCTTTGCTGTGGCAGCAAAAGCTGGACGTTTGTCTTTTTTGCTCCAGACAGCGCCAAAAGTGAAAAAAGGTGCTTTTGAGGATAGACTCCTCAGGAAAGCAGAGAGGGCCAAATTGTCTGGGGCATTTGAAGGGGTTCCAGGAGGCAGTGAGGACCAGCATCACTTTTCCCCGCTGGCACCTTTGCTGTGGCAGCAAAAGCTGGACGTTTGTCTTTTTTGCTCCAGAGAGTGCCAAAAGTGAAAAAAGGTGCTTTTGAGGATAGAGTCCTCAGGAAAGCAGAGAGGGCCAAATTGTCTGGGGCATTTGAAGGGGTTCCAGGAGGCAGTGAGGACCAGCATCACTTTTCCCCGCTGGCACCTTTGCTGTGGCAGCAAAAGCTGGACGTTTGTCTTTTTTGCTCCAGACAGCGCCGAAAGTGAAAAAAGGTGCTTTTGCGGATAGAGTGCTCAGGAAAGCAGAGAGGGCCAAATTGTCTGGTGCATTTGAAGGGGTTCCAGGAGGCAGTGAGAACCAGCATCACTTTTCCCCGCTGGCTCCTTTGCTGTGGCAGCAAAAGCTGGACGTTTGTCTTTTTTGCTCCAGAGAGCGCCAAAAGTGAAAAAAGGTGCATTTGAGGATAGAGTCCTCAGGAAAGCAGAGAGGGCCAAATTGTCTGGTGCATTTGAAGGGGTTCCAGGAGGCAGTGAGAACCAGCATCACTTTTCCCCGCTGGCTCCTTTGCTGTGGCAGCAAAAGCTGGACGTTTGTCTTTTTTGCTCCAGACAGCGCCGAAAGTGAAGAAAGGTGCTTTTGAGGATAGAGTCCTCAGGAAAGCAGAGAGGGCCAAATTGTCTGGTGCATTTGAAGGGGTTCCAGGAGGCAGTGAGAAGCAGCATCACTTTTCCCCGCTGGCACCTTTGCTGTGGCAGCAAAAGCTGGACGTTTGTCTTTTTTGCTCCAGAGAGCGCCGAAAGTGAAAAAAGGTGCTTTTGAGGATAGACTCCTCAGGAAAGCAGAGAGGGCCAAATTGTCTGGTGCATTTGAAGGGGTTCCAGGAGGCAGTGAGGACCAGCATCACTTTTCCCCGCTGGCACCTTTGCTGTGGCAGCAAAAGCTGGACGTTTGTCTTTTTTGCTCCAGAGAGCGCCAAAATTGAAAAAAGGTGCTTTTGCGGATGGAGTCCTCAGGAAAGCAGAGAGGGCCAAATTGTCTGGTGCATTTGAAGGGGTTCCAGGAGGCAGTGAGAAGCAGCATCACTTTTCCCCGCTGGCACCTTTGCTGTGGCAGCAAAAGCTGGACGTTTGTCTTTTTTGCTCCAGAGAGCGCCGAAAGTGAAAAAAGGTGCTTTTGAGGATAGAGTCCTCAGGAAAGCAGAGAGGGCCAAATTGTCTGGGGCATTTGAAGGGGTTCCAGGAGGCAGTGAGAACCAGCATCACTTTTCCCCGCTGGCACCTTTGCTGTGGCAGCAAAAGCTGGACGTTTGTCTTTTTTGCTCCAGAGAGCGCCGAAAGTGAAAAAAGGTGCTTTTGAGGATAGAGTCCTCAGGAAAGCAGAGAGGGCCAAATTGTCTGGGGCATTTGAAGGGGTTCCAGGAGGCAGTGAGGACCAGCATCACTTTTCCCCGCTGGCACATTTGCTGTGGCAGCAAAAGCTGGACGTTTGTCTTTTTTGCTCCAGAGAGCGCCGAAAGTGAAAAAAGGTGCTTTTGCGGATAGAGTCCTCAGGAAAGCAGAGAGGGCCAAATTGTCTGGGGCATTTGAAGGGGTTCCAGGAGGCAGTGAGGACCAGCATCACTTTTCCCCGCTGGCACCTTTGCTGTGGCAGCAAAAGCTGGACGTTTGTCTTTTTTGCTCCAGAGAGTGCCAAAAGTGAAAAAAGGTGCTTTTGAGGATAGAGTCCTCAGGAAAGCAGAGAGGGCCAAATTGTCTGGGGCATTTGAAGGGGTTCCAGGAGGCAGTGAGGACCAGCATCACTTTTACCCGCTGGCACCTTTGCTGTGGCAGCAAAAGCTGGACGTTTGTCTTTTTTGCTCCAGACAGCGCCGAAAGTGAAAAAAGGTGCTTTTGCGGATAGAGTCCTCAGGAAAGCAGAGAGGGCCAAATTGTCTGGGGCATTTGAAGGGGTTCCAGGAGGCAGTGAGGACCAGCATCACTTTTCCCCGCTGGCACCTTTGCTGTGGCAGCAAAAGCTGGACGTTTGTCTTTTTTGCTCCAGAGAGCGCCGAAAGTGAAAAAAGGTGCTTTTGAGGATAGACTCCTCAGGAAAGCAGAGAGGGCCAAATTGTCTGGGGCATTTGAAGGGGTTCCAGGAGGCAGTGAGAACCAGCATCACTTTTCCCCGCTGGCACCTTTGCTGTGGCAGCAAAAGCTGGACGTTTGTCTTTTTTGCTCCAGACAGCGCCGAAAGTGAAGAAAGGTGCTTTTGAGGATAGAGTCCTCAGGAAAGCAGAGAGGGCCAAATTGTCTGGGGCATTTGAAGGGGTTCCAGGAGGCAGTGAGTCCCAGCATCACTTTTCCCCGCTGGCACCTTTGCTGTGGCAGCAAAAGCTGGACGTTTGTCTTTTTTGCTCCAGACAGCGCCGAAAGTGAAGAAAGGTGCTTTTGCGGATAGAGTCCTCAGGAAAGCAGAGAGGGCCAAATTGTCTGGTGCATTTGAAGGGGTTCCAGGAGGCAGTGAGAAGCAGCATCACTTTTCCCCGCTGGCACCTTTGCTGTGGCAGCAAAAGCTGGACGTTTGTCTTTTTTGCTCCAGACAGCGCCGAAAGTGAAGAAAGGTGCTTTTGAGGATAGAGTCCTCAGGAAAGCAGAGAGGGCCAAATTGTCTGGTGCATTTGAAGGGGTTCCAGGAGGCAGTGAGAAGCAGCATCACTTTTCCCCGCTGGCACCTTTGCTGTGGCAGCAAAAGCTGGACGTTTGCCTTTTTTGCTCCAGACAGCGCCGAAAGTGAAAAAAGGTGCATTTGAGGATAGAGTCCTCAGGAAAGCAGAGAGGGCCAAATTGTCTGGTGCATTTGAAGGGGTTCCAGGAGGCAGTGAGGACCAGCATCACTTTTCCCCGCTGGCACCTTTGCTGTGGCAGCAAAAGCTGGACGTTTGTCTTTTTTGCTCCAGACAGCGCCGAAAGTGAAGAAAGGTGCTTTTGAGGATAGAGTCCTCAGGAAAGCAGAGAGGGCCAAATTGTCTGGTGCATTTGAAGGGGTTCCAGGAGGCAGTGAGGACCAGCATCACTTTTCCCCGCTGGCACCTTTGCTGTGGCAGCAAAAGCTGGACGTTTGTCTTTTTTGCTCCAGAGAGCGCCAAAAGTGAAAAAAGGTGCTTTTGAGGATAGAGTCCTCAGGAAAGCAGAGAGGTCCAAATTGTCTGGGGCATTTGAAGGGGTTCCAGGAGGCAGTGAGGACCAGCATCACTTTTCCCCGCTGGCACCTTTGCTGTGGCAGCAAAAGCTGGACGTTTGTCTTTTTTGCTCCAGACAGCGCCGAAAGTGAAAAAAGGTGCTTTTGCGGATAGAGTCCTCAGGAAAGCAGAGAGGGCCAAATTGTCTGGGGCATTTGAAGGGGTTCCAGGAGGCAGTGAGGACCAGCATCACTTTTCCCCGCTGGCACCTTTGCTGTGGCAGCAAAAGCTGGACGTTTGTCTTTTTTGCTCCAGACAGCGCCGAAAGTGAAGAAAGGTGCTTTTGAGGATAGAGTCCTCAGGAAAGCAGAGAGGGCCAAATTGTCTGGTGCATTTGAAGGGGTTCCAGGAGGCAGTGAGAAGCAGCATCACTTTTCCCCGCTGGCACCTTTGCTGTGGCAGCAAAAGCTGGACGTTTGTCTTTTTTGCTCCAGACAGCGCCGAAAGTGAAGAAAGGTGCTTTTGAGGATAGAGTCCTCAGGAAAGCAGAGAGGGCCAAATTGTCTGGTGCATTTGAAGGGGTTCCAGGAGGCAGTGAGAACCAGCATCACTTTTCCCCGCTGGCACCTTTGCTGTGGCAGCAAAAGCTGGACGTTTGTCTTTTTTGCTCCAGAGAGCGCCGAAAGTGAAAAAAGGTGCATTTGAGGATAGAGTCCTCAGGAAAGCAGAGATGGCCAAATTGTCTGGTGCATTTGAAGGGGTTCCAGGAGGCAGTGAGAACCAGCATCACTTTTCCCCGCTGGCACCTTTGCTGTGGCAGCAAAAGCTGGACGTTTGTCTTTTTTGCTCCAGAGAGCGCCGAAAGTGAAAAAAGGTGCTTTTGAGGATAGACTCCTCAGGAAAGCAGAGAGGGCCAAATTGTCTGGGGCATTTGAAGGGGTTCCAGGAGGCAGTGAGGACCAGCATCACTTTTCCCCGCTGGCACCTTTGCTGTGGCAGCAAAAGCTGGACGTTTGTCTTTTTTGCTCTAGAGAGCGCCAAAAGTGAAAAAAGGTGCTTTTGCGGATGGAGTCCTCAGGAAAGCAGAGAGGGCCAAATTGTCTGGTGCATTTGAAGGGGTTCCAGGAGGCAGTGAGAACCAGCATCACTTTTCCCCGCTGGCACCTTTGCTGTGGCAGCAAAAGCTGGACGTTTGTCTTTTTTGCTCCAGAGAGCGCCGAAAGTGAAAAAAGGTGCTTTTGAGGATAGAGTCCTCAGGAAAGCAGAGAGGGCCAAATTGTCTGGGGCATTTGAAGGGGTTCCAGGAGGCAGTGAGGACCAGCATCACTTTTCCCCGCTGGCACCTTTGCTGTGGCAGCAAAAGCTGGACGTTTGTCTTTTTTGCTCCAGACAGCGCCGAAAGTGAAAAAAGGTGCTTTTGAGGATAGACTCCTCAGGAAAGCAGAGAGGGCCAAATTGTCTGGGGCATTTGAAGGGGTTCCAGGAGGCAGTGAGAACCAGCATCACTTTTCCCCGCTGGCACCTTTGCTGTGGCAGCAAAAGCTGGACGTTTGTCTTTTTTGCTCCAGACAGCGCCGAAAGTGAAAAAAGGTGCTTTTGAGGATAGACTCCTCAGGAAAGCAGAGAGGGCCAAATTGTCTGGGGCATTTGAAGGGGTTCCAGGAGGCAGTGAGGACCAGCATCACTTTTCCCCGCTGGCACCTTTGCTGTGGCAGCAAAAGCTGGACGTTTGTCTTTTTTGCTCCAGACAGCGCCGAAAGCGAAAAAAAGGTGCTTTTGCGGATAGAGTCCTCAGGAAAGCAGAGAGGGCCAAATTGTCTGGTGCATTTGAAGGGGTTCCAGGAGGCAGTGAGAACCAGCATCACTTTTCCCCGCTGGCACATTTGCTGTGGCAGCAAAAGCTGGACGTTTGTCTTTTTTGCTCCAGACAGCGCCGAAAGTGAAAAAAGGTGCTTTTGAGGATAGACTCCTCAGGAAAGCAGAGAGGGCCAAATTGTCTGGTGCATTTGAAGGGGTTCCAGGAGGCAGTGAGAAGCAGCATCACTTTTCCCCGCTGGCTCCTTTGCTGTGGTAGCAAAAGCTGGACGTTTGTCTTTTTTGCTCCAGACAGCGCCGAAAGTGAAGAAAGGTGCTTTTGAGGATAGAGTCCTCAGGAAAGCAGAGAGGGCCAAATTGTCTGGTGCATTTGAAGGGGTTCCAGGAGGCAGTGAGAAGCAGCATCACTTTTCCCCGCTGGCACCTTTGCTGTGGCAGCAAAAGCTGGACGTTTGTCTTTTTTGCTCCAGACAGCGCCGAAAGTGAAGAAAAGTGCATTTGAGGATAGAGTCCTCAGGAAAGCAGAGAGGGCCAAATTGTCTGGTGCATTTGAAGGGGTTCCAGGAGGCAGTGAGAAGCAGCATCACTTTTCCCCGCTGGCACCTTTGCTGTGGCAGCAAAAGCTGGACGTTTGTCTTTTTTGCTCCAGACAGCGCCAAAAGTGAAGAAAGGTGCTTTTGAGGATAGAGTCCTCAGGAAAGCAGAGAGGGCCAAATTGTCTGGTGCATTTGAAGGGGTTCCAGGAGGCAGTGAGAAGCAGCATCACTTTTCCCCGCTGGCACCTTTGCTGTGGCAGCAAAAGCTGGACGTTTGCCTTTTTTGCTCCAGACAGCGCCGAAAGTGAAAAAAGGTGCATTTGAGGATAGAGTCCTCAGGAAAGCAGAGAGGGCCAAATTGTCTGGTGCATTTGAAGGGGTTCCAGGAGGCAGTGAGAACCAGCATCACTTTTCCCCGCTGGCACATTTGCTGTGGCAGCAAAAGCTGGACGTTTGTCTTTTTTGCTCCAGAGAGTGCCAAAAGTGAAAAAAGGTGCATTTGAGGATAGAGTCCTCAGGAAAGCAGAGAGGGCCAAATTGTCTGGTGCATTTGAAGGGGTTCCAGGAGGCAGTGAGAACCAGCATCACTTTTCCCCGCTGGCACATTTGCTGTGGCAGCAAAAGCTGGACGTTTGTCTTTTTTGCTCCAGACAGCGCCAAAAGTGAAAAAAGGTGCATTTGAGGATAGAGTCCTCAGGAAAGCAGAGAGGGCCAAATTGTCTGGTGCATTTGAAGGGGTTCCAGGAGGCAGTGAGAAGCAGCATCACTTTTCCCCGCTGGCTCCTTTGCTGTGGCAGCAAAAGCTGGACGTTTGTCTTTTTTGCTCCAGACAGCGCCGAAAGTGAAGAAAGGTGCTTTTGAGGATAGAGTCCTCAGGAAAGCAGAGAGGGCCAAATTGTCTGGTGCATTTGAAGGGGTTCCAGGAGGCAGTGAGAACCAGCATCACTTTTCCCCGCTGGCACCTTTGCTGTGGCAGCAAAAGCTGGACGTTTGTCTTTTTTGCTCCAGAGAGCGCCGAAAGTGAAAAAAGGTGCATTTGAGGATAGAGTCCTCAGGAAAGCAGAGAGGGCCAAATTGTCTGGTGCATTTGAAGGGGTTCCAGGAGGCAGTGAGAACCAGCATCACTTTTCCCCGCTGGCACCTTTGCTGTGGCAGCAAAAGCTGGACGTTTGTCTTTTTTGCTCCAGAGAGCGCCGAAAGTGAAAAAAGGTGCTTTTGAGGATAGAGTCCTCAGGAAAGCAGAGAGGGCCAAATTGTCTGGGGCATTTGAAGGGGTTCCAGGAGGCAGTGAGGACCAGCATCACTTTTCCCCGCTGGCACCTTTGCTGTGGCAGCAAAAGCTGGACGTTTGTCTTTTTTGCTCCAGAGAGCGCCAAAAGTGAAAAAAGGTGCTTTTGCGGATGGAGTCCTCAGGAAAGCAGAGAGGGCCAAATTGTCTGGTGCATTTGAAGGGGTTCCAGGAGGCAGTGAGAAGCAGCATCACTTTTCCCCGCTGGCACCTTTGCTGTGGCAGCAAAAGCTGGACGTTTGTCTTTTTTGCTCCAGAGAGCGCCGAAAGTGAAAAAAGGTGCTTTTGAGGATAGAGTCCTCAGGAAAGCAGAGAGGGCCAAATTGTCTGGTGCATTTGAAGGGGTTCCAGGAGGCAGTGAGAACCAGCATCACTTTTCCCCGCTGGCACCTTTGCTGTGGCAGCAAAAGCTGGACGTTTGTCTTTTTTGCTCCAGAGAGCGCCGAAAGTGAAAAAAGGTGCTTTTGAGGATAGAGTCCTCAGGAAAGCAGAGAGGGCCAAATTGTCTGGGGCATTTGAAGGGGTTCCAGGAGGCAGTGAGAACCAGCATCACTTTTCCCCGCTGGCACCTTTGCTGTGGCAGCAAAAGCTGGACGTTTGTCTTTTTTGCTCCAGAGAGCGCCGAAAGTGAAAAAAGGTGCTTTTGAGGATAGACTCCTCAGGAAAGCAGAGAGGGCCAAATTGTCTGGGGCATTTGAAGGGGTTCCAGGAGGCGGTGAGGACCAGCATCACTTTTCCCCGCTGGCACCTTTGCTGTGGCAGCAAAAGCTGGACGTTTGTCTTTTTTGCTCCAGACAGCGCCAAAAGTGAAAAAAGGTGCTTTTACGGATGGAGTCCTCAGGAAAGCAGAGAGGGCCAAATTGTCTGGTGCATTTGAAGGGGTTCCAGGAGGCAGTGAGGACCAGCATCACTTTTCCCCGCTGGCACCTTTGCTGTGGCAGCAAAAGCTGGACGTTTGTCTTTTTTGCTCCAGAGAGCGCCGAAAGTGAAAAAAGGTGCTTTTGAGGATAGAGTCCTCAGGAAAGCAGAGAGGGCCAAATTGTCTGGGGCATTTGAAGGGGTTCCAGGAGGCAGTGAGGACCAGCATCACTTTTCCCCGCTGGCACCTTTGCTGTGGCAGCAAAAGCTGGACGTTTGTCTTTTTTGCTCCAGAGAGCGCCGAAAGTGAAAAAAGGTGCTTTTGAGGATAGACTCCTCAGGAAAGCAGAGAGGGCCAAATTGTCTGGGGCATTTGAAGGGGTTCCAGGAGGCAGTGAGGACCAGCATCACTTTTCCCCGCTGGCACCTTTGCTGTGGCAGCAAAAGCTGGACGTTTGTCTTTTTTGCTCCAGAGAGTGCCAAAAGTGAAAAAAGGTGCTTTTGAGGATAGAGTCCTCAGGAAAGCAGAGAGGGCCAAATTGTCTGGGGCATTTGAAGGGGTTCCAGGAGGCAGTGAGGACCAGCATCACTTTTCCCCGCTGGCACCTTTGCTGTGGCAGCAAAAGCTGGACGTTTGTCTTTTTTGCTCCAGACAGCGCCGAAAGTGAAAAAAGGTGCTTTTGCGGATAGAGTCCTCAGGAAAGCAGAGAGGGCCAAATTGTCTGGGGCATTTGAAGGGGTTCCAGGAGGCAGTGAGAACCAGCATCACTTTTCCCCGCTGGCACCTTTGCTGTGGCAGCAAAAGCTGGACGTTTGTCTTTTTTGCTCCAGAGAGCGCCGAAAGTGAAAAAAGGTGCTTTTGAGGATAGACTCCTCAGGAAAGCAGAGAGGGCCAAATTGTCTGGGGCATTTGAAGGGGTTCCAGGAGGCAGTGAGAACCAGCATCACTTTTCCCCGCTGGCACCTTTGCTGTGGCAGCAAAAGCTGGACGTTTGTCTTTTTTGCTCCAGACAGCGCCGAAAGTGAAAAAAGGTGCTTTTGAGGATAGACTCCTCAGGAAAGCAGAGAGGGCCAAATTGTCTGGTGCATTTGAAGGGGTTCCAGGAGGCAGTGAGAACCAGCATCACTTTTCCCCGCTGGCACCTTTGCTGTGGCAGCAAAAGCTGGACGTTTGTCTTTTTTGCTCCAGAGAGCGCCAAAAGTTAAAAAAAGGTGCTTTTGCGGATAGAGTCCTCAGGAAAGCAGAGAGGGCCAAATTGTCTGGTGCATTTGAAGGGGTTCCAGGAGGCAGTGAGAACCAGCATCACTTTTCCCCGCTGGCACATTTGCTGTGGCAGCAAAAGCTGGACGTTTGTCTTTTTTGCTCCAGACAGCGCCGAAAGTGAAAAAAGGTGCTTTTGAGGATAGACTCCTCAGGAAAGCAGAGAGGGCCAAATTGTCTGGTGCATTTGAAGGGGTTCCAGGAGGCAGTGAGAAGCAGCATCACTTTTCCCCGCTGGCTCCTTTGCTGTGGCAGCAAAAGCTGGACGTTTGTCTTTTTTGCTCCAGAGAGCGCCGAAAGTGAAAAAAGGTGCTTTTGAGGATAGAGTCCTCAGGAAAGCAGAGAGGGCCAAATTGTCTGGGGCATTTGAAGGGGTTCCAGGAGGCAGTGAGAACCAGCATCACTTTTCCCCGCTGGCACCTTTGCTGTGGCAGCAAAAGCTGGACGTTTGTCTTTTTTGCTCCAGAGAGCGCCAAAAGTGAAAAAAGGTGCTTTTACAGATGGAGTCCTCAGGAAAGCAGAGAGGGCCAAATTGTCTGGTGCATTTGAAGGGGTTCCAGGAGGCAGTGAGGACCAGCATCACTTTTCCCCGCTGGCACCTTTGCTGTGGCAGCAAAAGCTGGACGTTTGTCTTTTTTGCTCCAGAGAGCGCCGAAAGTGAAAAAAGGTGCTTTTGAGGATAGAGTCCTCAGGAAAGCAGAGAGGGCCAAATTGTCTGGGGCATTTGAAGGGGTTCCAGGAGGCAGTGAGGACCAGCATCACTTTTCCCCGCTGGCACCTTTGCTGTGGCAGCAAAAGCTGGACGTTTGTCTTTTTTGCTCCAGAGAGCGCCGAAAGTGAAAAAAGGTGCTTTTGAGGATAGACTCCTCAGGAAAGCAGAGAGGGCCAAATTGTCTGGGGCATTTGAAGGGGTTCCAGGAGGCAGTGAGGACCAGCATCACTTTTCCCCGCTGGCACCTTTGCTGTGGCAGCAAAAGCTGGACGTTTGTCTTTTTTGCTCCAGAGAGTGCCAAAAGTGAAAAAAGGTGCTTTTGAGGATAGAGTCCTCAGGAAAGCAGAGAGGGCCAAATTGTCTGGGGCATTTGAAGGGGTTCCAGGAGGCAGTGAGGACCAGCATCACTTTTCCCCGCTGGCACCTTTGCTGTGGCAGCAAAAGCTGGACGTTTGTCTTTTTTGCTCCAGACAGCGCCGAAAGTGAAAAAAGGTGCTTTTGCGGATAGAGTCCTCAGGAAAGCAGAGAGGGCCAAATTGTCTGGGGCATTTGAAGGGGTTCCAGGAGGCAGTGAGAACCAGCATCACTTTTCCCCGCTGGCACCTTTGCTGTGGCAGCAAAAGCTGGACGTTTGTCTTTTTTGCTCCAGAGAGCGCCGAAAGTGAAAAAAGGTGCTTTTGAGGATAGACTCCTCAGGAAAGCAGAGAGGGCCAAATTGTCTGGGGCATTTGAAGGGGTTCCAGGAGGCAGTGAGAACCAGCATCACTTTTCCCCGCTGGCACCTTTGCTGTGGCAGCAAAAGCTGGACGTTTGTCTTTTTTTCTCCAGACAGCGCCGAAAGTGAAAAAAGGTGCTTTTGAGGATAGACTCCTCAGGAAAGCAGAGAGGGCCAAATTGTCTGGTGCATTTGAAGGGGTTCCAGGAGGCAGTGAGAACCAGCATCACTTTTCCCCGCTGGCACCTTTGCTGTGGCAGCAAAAGCTGGACGTTTGTCTTTTTTGCTCCAGAGAGCGCCGAAAGTGAAAAAAGGTGCTTTTGCGGATAGAGTCCTCAGGAAAGCAGAGAGGGCCAAATTGTCTGGTGCATTTGAAGGGGTTCCTGGAGGCAGTGAGAACCAGCATCACTTTTCCCCGCTGGCACATTTGCTGTGGCAGCAAAAGCTGGACGTTTGTCTTTTTTGCTCCAGACAGCGCCGAAAGTGAAAAAAGGTGCTTTTGAGGATAGACTCCTCAGGAAAGCAGAGAGGGCCAAATTGTCTGGTGCATTTGAAGGGGTTCCAGGAGGCAGTGAGAAGCAGCATCACTTTTCCCCGCTGGCTCCTTTGCTGTGGCAGCAAAAGCTGGACGTTTGTCTTTTTTGCTCCAGACAGCGCCGAAAGTGAAGAAAGGTGCATTTGAGGATAGAGTCCTCAGGAAAGCAGAGAGGGCCAAATTGTCTGGTGCATTTGAAGGGGTTCCAGGAGGCAGTGAGAAGCAGCATCACTTTTCCCCGCTGGCACCTTTGCTGTGGCAGCAAAAGCTGGACGTTTGTCTTTTTTGCTCCAGACAGCGCCGAAAGTGAAGAAAGGTGCTTTTGAGGATAGACTCCTCAGGAAAGCAGAGAGGGCCAAATTGTCTGGTGCATTTGAAGGGGTTCCAGGAGGCAGTGAGAACCAGCATCACTTTTCCCCGCTGGCACCTTTGCTGTGGCAGCAAAAGCTGGACGTTTGCCTTTTTTGCTCCAGACAGCGCCGAAAGTGAAAAAAGGTGCTTTTGAGGATAGACTCCTCAGGAAAGCAGAGAGGGCCAAATTGTCTGGGGCATTTGAAGGGGTTCCAGGAGGCAGTGAGGACCAGCATCACTTTTCCCCGCTGGCACCTTTGCTGTGGCAGCAAAAGCTGGACGTTTGTCTTTTTTGCTCCAGAGAGTGCCAAAAGTGAAAAAAGGTGCTTTTGAGGATAGAGTCCTCAGGAAAGCAGAGAGGGCCAAATTGTCTGGGGCATTTGAAGGGGTTCCAGGAGGCAGTGAGGACCAGCATCACTTTTCCCCGCTGGCACCTTTGCTGTGGCAGCAAAAGCTGGACGTTTGTCTTTTTTGCTCCAGACAGCGCCGAAAGTGAAAAAAGGTGCTTTTGCGGATAGAGTCCTCAGGAAAGCAGAGAGGGCCAAATTGTCTGGGGCATTTGAAGGGGTTCCAGGAGGCAGTGAGAACCAGCATCACTTTTCCCCGCTGGCACCTTTGCTGTGGCAGCAAAAGCTGGACGTTTGTCTTTTTTGCTCCAGAGAGCGCCGAAAGTGAAAAAAGGTGCTTTTGAGGATAGACTCCTCAGGAAAGCAGAGAGGGCCAAATTGTCTGGGGCATTTGAAGGGGTTCCAGGAGGCAGTGAGAACCAGCATCACTTTTCCCCGCTGGCACCTTTGCTGTGGCAGCAAAAGCTGGACGTTTGTCTTTTTTGCTCCAGACAGCGCCGAAAGTGAAAAAAGGTGCTTTTGAGGATAGACTCCTCAGGAAAGCAGAGAGGGCCAAATTGTCTGGGGCATTTGAAGGGGTTCCAGGAGGCAGTGAGGACCAGCATCACTTTTCCCCGCTGGCACCTTTGCTGTGGCAGCAAAAGCTGGACGTTTGTCTTTTTTGCTCCAGACAGCGCCGAAAGTGAAAAAAGGTGCTTTTGCGGATAGAGTCCTCAGGAAAGCAGAGAGGGCCAAATTGTCTGGTGCATTTGAAGGGGTTCCAGGAGGCAGTGAGAACCAGCATCACTTTTCCCCGCTGGCACATTTGCTGTGGCAGCAAAAGCTGGACGTTTGTCTTTTTTGCTCCAGACAGCGCCGAAAGTGAAAAAAGGTGCTTTTGAGGACAGACTCCGCAGGAAAGCAGAGAGGGCCAAATTGTCTGGTGCATTTGAAGGGGTTCCAGGAGGCAGTGAGAAGCAGCATCACTTTTCCCCGCTGGCTCCTTTGGTGTTGCAGCAAAAGCTGGACGTTTGTCTTTTTTGCTCCAGACAGCGCCGAAAGTGAAGAAAGGTGCATTTGAGGATAGAGTCCTCAGGAAAGCAGAGAGGGCCAAATTGTCTGGTGCATTTGAAGGGGTTCCAGGAGGCAGTGAGAAGCAGCATCACTTTTCCCCGCTGGCACCTTTGCTGTGGCAGCAAAAGCTGGACGTTTGTCTTTTTTGCTCCAGACAGCGCCGAAAGTGAAGAAAGGTGCATTTGAGGATAGAGTCCTCAGGAAAGCCGAGAGGGCCAAATTGTCTGGTGCATTTGAAGGGGTTCCAGGAGGCAGTGAGGACCAGCATCACTTTTCCCCGCTGGCACCTTTGCTGTGGCAGCAAAAGCTGGACGTTTGTCTTTTTTGCTCCAGACAGCGCCGAAAATGAAAAAAGGTGCTTTTGAGGATAGAGTCCTCAGGAAAGCAGAGAGGGCCAAATTGTCTGGGGCATTTGAAGGGGTTCCAGGAGGCAGTGAGGACCAGCATCACTTTTCCCCGCTGGCACCTTTGCTGTGGCAGCAAAAGCTGGACGTTTGTCTTTTTTGCTCCAGACAGCGCCAAAAGTGAAAAAAGGTGCTTTTGCGGATAGAGTCCTCAGGAAAGCAGAGAGGGCCAAATTGTCTGGTGCATTTGAAGGGGTTCCAGGAGGCAGTGAGAACCAGCATCACTTTTCCCCGCTGGCACCTTTGCTGTGGCAGCAAAAGCTGGACGTTTGTCTTTTTTGCTCCAGAGAGCGCCGAAAGTGAAAAAAGGTGCTTTTGAGGATAGACTCCTCAGGAAAGCAGAGAGGGCCAAATTGTCTGGGGCATTTGAAGGGGTTCCAGGAGGCAGTGAGAACCAGCATCACTTTTCCCCGCTGGCACCTTTGCTGTGGCAGCAAAAGCTGGACGTTTGTCTTTTTTGCTCCAGACAGCGCCGAAAGTGAAAAAAGGTGCTTTTGAGGATAGAGTCCTCAGGAAAGCAGAGAGGGCCAAATTGTCTGGGGCATTTGAAGGGGTTCCAGGAGGCAGTGAGAACCAGCATCACTTTTCCCCGCTGGCACCTTTGCTGTGGCAGCAAAAGCTGGACGTTTGTCTTTTTTGCTCCAGACAGCGCCGAAAGTGAAAAAAAGGTGCTTTTGCGGATAGAGTCCTCAGGAAAGCAGAGAGGGCCAAATTGTCTGGGGCATTTGAAGGGGTTCCAGGAGGCAGTGAGAACCAGCATCACTTTTCCCCGCTGGCACATTTGCTGTGGCAGCAAAAGCTGGACGTTTGTCTTTTTTGCTCCAGACAGCGCCGAAAGTGAAAAAAGGTGCTTTTGAGGATAGACTCCTCAGGAAAGCAGAGAGGGCCAAATTGTCTGGTGCATTTGAAGGGGTTCCAGGAGGCAGTGAGAAGCAGCATCACTTTTCCCCGCTGGCACCTTTGCTGTGGCAGCAAAAGCTGGACGTTTGTCTTTTTTGCTCCAGACAGCGCCGAAAGTGAAGAAAGGTGCTTTTGAGGATAGAGTCCTCAGGAAAGCAGAGAGGGCCAAATTGTCTGGGGCATTTGAAGGGGTTCCAGGAGGCAGTGAGAAGCAGCATCACTTTTCCCCGCTGGCACCTTTGCTGTGGCAGCAAAAGCTGGACGTTTGTCTTTTTTGCTCCAGACAGCGCCGAAAGTGAAGAAAGGTGCTTTTGAGGATAGAGTCCTCAGGAAAGCAGAGAGGGCCAAATTGTCTGGTGCATTTGAAGGGGTTCCAGGAGGCAGTGAGAAGCAGCATCACTTTTCCCCGCTGGCACCTTTGCTGTGGCAGCAAAAGCTGGACGTTTGCCTTTTTTGCTCCAGACAGCGCCGAAAGTGAAAAAAGGTGCATTTGAGGATAGAGTCCTCAGGGAAGCAGAGAGGGCCAAATTGTCTGGTGCATTTGAAGGGGTTCCAGGAGGCAGTGAGAACCAGCATCACTTTTCCCCGCTGGCACATTTGCTGTGGCAGCAAAAGCTGGACGTTTGTCTTTTTTGCTCCAGAGAGCGCCAAAAGTGAAAAAAGGTGCATTTGAGGATAGAGTCCTCAGGAAAGCAGAGAGGGCCAAATTGTCTGGTGCATTTGAAGGGGTTCCAGGAGGCAGTGAGAAGCAGCATCACTTTTCCCCGCTGGCTCCTTTGCTGTGGCAGCAAAAGCTGGACGTTTGTCTTTTTTGCTCCAGACAGCGCCGAAAGTGAAGAAAGGTGCTTTTGCGGATAGAGTCCTCAGGAAAGCAGAGAGGGCCAAATTGTCTGGGGCATTTGAAGGGGTTCCAGGAGGCAGTGAGAACCAGCATCACTTTTCCCCGCTGGCACCTTTGCTGTGGCAGCAAAAGCTGGACGTTTGTCTTTTTTGCTCCAGAGAGCGCCGAAAGTGAAAAAAGGTGCTTTTGAGGATAGACTCCTCAGGAAAGCAGAGAGGGCCAAATTGTCTGGGGCATTTGAAGGGGTTCCAGGAGGCAGTGAGAACCAGCATCACTTTTCCCCGCTGGCACCTTTGCTGTGGCAGCAAAAGCTGGACGTTTGTCTTTTTTGCTCCAGACAGCGCCGAAAGTGAAAAAAGGTGCTTTTGAGGATAGAGTCCTCAGGAAAGCAGAGAGGGCCAAATTGTCTGGGGCATTTGAAGGGGTTCCAGGAGGCAGTGAGAACCAGCATCACTTTTCCCCGCTGGCACCTTTGCTGTGGCAGCAAAAGCTGGACGTTTGTCTTTTTTGCTCCAGACAGCGCCGAAAGTGAAAAAAAGGTGCTTTTGCGGATAGAGTCCTCAGGAAAGCAGAGAGGGCCAAATTGTCTGGTGCATTTGAAGGGGTTCCAGGAGGCAGTGAGAACCAGCATCACTTTTCCCCGCTGGCACATTTGCTGTGGCAGCAAAAGCTGGACGTTTGTCTTTTTTGCTCCAGACAGCGCCGAAAGTGAAAAAAGGTGATTTTGAGGATAGACTCCTCAGGAAAGCAGAGAGGGCCAAATTGTCTGGTGCATTTGAAGGGGTTCCAGGAGGCAGTGAGAAGCAGCATCACTTTTCCCCGCTGGCACCTTTGCTGTGGCAGCAAAAGCTGGACGTTTGTCTTTTTTGCTCCAGACAGCGCCGAAAGTGAAGAAAGGTGCTTTTGAGGATAGAGTCCTCAGGAAAGCAGAGAGGGCCAAATTGTCTGGTGCATTTGAAGGGGTTCCAGGAGGCAGTGAGAAGCAGCATCACTTTTCCCCGCTGGCACCTTTGCTGTGGCAGCAAAAGCTGGACGTTTGTCTTTTTTGCTCCAGACAGCGCCGAAAGTGAAGAAAGGTGCTTTTGAGGATAGAGTCCTCAGGAAAGCAGAGAGGGCCAAATTGTCTGGTGCATTTGAAGGGGTTCCAGGAGGCAGTGAGAAGCAGCATCACTTTTCCCCGCTGGCACATTTGCTGTGGCAGCAAAAGCTGGACGTTTGTCTTTTTTGCTCCAGAGAGCGCCAAAAGTGAAAAAAGGTGCATTTGAGGATAGAGTCCTCAGGAAAGCAGAGAGGGCCAAATTGTCTGGTGCATTTGAAGGGGTTCCAGGAGGCAGTGAGAAGCAGCATCACTTTTCCCCGCTGGCACATTTGCTGTGGCAGCAAAAGCTGGACGTTTGTCTTTTTTGCTCCAGACAGCGCCGAAAGTGAAGAAAGGTGCTTTTGAGGATAGAGTCCTCAGGAAAGCAGAGAGGGCCAAATTGTCTGGTGCATTTGAAGGGGTTCCAGGAGGCAGTGAGAACCAGCATCACTTTTCCCCGCTGGCACCTTTGCTGTGGCAGCAAAAGCTGGACGTTTGTCTTTTTTGCTCCAGAGAGCGCCGAAAGTGAAAAAAGGTGCATTTGAGGATAGAGTCCTCAGGAAAGCAGAGAGGGCCAAATTGTCTGGTGCATTTGAAGGGGTTCCAGGAGGCAGTAAGAACCAGCATCACTTTTCCCCGCTGGCACCTTTGCTGTGGCAGCAAAAGCTGGACGTTTGTCTTTTTTGCTCCAGAGAGCGCCGAAAGTGAAAAAAGGTGCTTTTGAGGATAGACTCCTCAGGAAAGCAGAGAGGGCCAAACTGTCTGGGGCATTTGAAGGGGTTCCAGGAGGCAGTGAGGACCAGCATCACTTTTCCCCGCTGGAACCTTTGCTGTGACAGCAAAAGCTGGACGTTTGACTTTTTTGCTCCAGAGAGCGCCAAAAGTGCAAAAAGGTGCTTTTGCGGATGGAGTCCTCAGGAAAGCAGAGAGGGCCAAATTGTCTGGGGCATTTGAAGGGGTTCCAGGAGGCAGTGAGAAGCAGCATCACTTTTCCCCGCTGGCACCTTTGCTGTGGCAGCAAAAGCTGGACGTTTGTCTTTTTTGCTCCAGAGAGCGCCGAAAGTGAAAAAAGGTGCTTTTGAGGATAGACTCCTCAGGAAAGCAGAGAGGGCCAAATTGTCTGGGGCATTTGAAGGGGTTCCAGGAGGCAGTGAGAACCAGCATCACTTTTCCCCGCTGGCACCTTTGCTGTGGCAGCAAAAGCTGGAAGTTTGTCTTTTTTGCTCCAGACAGCGCCGAAAGTGAAAAAAGGTGCTTTTGAGGATAGAGTCCGCAGGAAAGCAGAGAGGGCCAAATTGTCTGGGGCATTTGAAGGGGTTCCAGGAGGCAGTGAGGACCAGCATCACTTTTCCCCGCTGGCACCTTTGCTGTGGCAGCAAAAGCTGGACGTTTGTCTTTTTTGCTCCAGACAGCGCCGAAAGTGAAAAAAGGTGCTTTTGCGGATAGAGTCCTCAGGAAAGCAGAGAGGGCCAAATTGTCTGGTGCATTTGAAGGGGTTCCAGGAGGCAGTGAGAACCAGCATCACTTTTCCCCGCTGGCACATTTGCTGTGGCAGCAAAAGCTGGACGTTTGTCTTTTTTGCTCCAGAGAGCGCCAAAAGTGAAAAAAGGTGCATTTGAGGATAGAGTCCTCAGGAAAGCAGAGAGGGCCAAATTGTCTGGGGCATTTGAAGGGGTTCCAGGAGGCAGTGAGAAGCAGCATCACTTTTCCCCGCTGGCTCCTTTGCTGTGGCAGCAAAAGCTGGACGTTTGTCTTTTTTGCTCCAGACAGCGCCGAAAGTGAAGAAAGGTGCTTTTGAGGATAGAGTCCTCAGGAAAGCAGAGAGGGCCAAATTGTCTGGTGCATTTGAAGGGGTTCCAGGAGGCAGTGAGAAGCAGCATCACTTTTCCCCGCTGGCACCTTTGCTGTGGCAGCAAAAGCTGGACGTTTGTCTTTTTTGCTCCAGACAGCGCCGAAAGTGAAAAAAGGTGCTTTTGCGGATAGAGTCCTCAGGAAAGCAGAGAGGGCCAAATTGTCTGGTGCATTTGAAGGGGTTCCAGGAGGCAGTGAGAACCAGCATCACTTTTCCCCGCTGGCACATTTGCTGTGGCAGCAAAAGCTGGACGTTTGTCTTTTTTGCTCCAGAGAGCGCCAAAAGTGAAAAAAGGTGCATTTGAGGATAGAGTCCTCAGGAAAGCAGAGAGGGCCAAATTGTCTGGGGCATTTGAAGGGATTCCAGGAGGCAGTGAGAAGCAGCATCACTTTTCCCCGCTGGCTCCTTTGCTGTGGCAGCAAAAGCTGGACGTTTGTCTTTTTTGCTCCAGACAGCGCCGAAAGTGAAGAAAGGTGCTTTTGAGGATAGAGTCCTCAGGAAAGCAGAGAGGGCCAAATTGTCTGGTGCATTTGAAGGGGTTCCAGGAGGCAGTGAGAAGCAGCATCACTTTTCCCCGCTGGCACCTTTGCTGTGGCAGCAAAAGCTGGACGTTTGTCTTTTTTGCTCCAGACAGCGCCGAAAGTGAAGAAAGGTGCATTTGAGGATAGAGTCCTCAGGAAAGCAGAGAGGGCCAAATTGTCTGGTGCATTTGAAGGTGTTCCAGGAGGCAGTGAGAACCAGCATCACTTTTCCCCGCTGGCACCTTTGCTGTGGCAGCAAAAGCTGGACGTTTGTCTTTTTTGCTCCAGACAGCGCCGAAAGTGAAGAAAGGTGCTTTTGAGGATAGAGTCCTCAGGAAAGCAGAGAGGGCCAAATTGTCTGGTGCATTTGAAGGGGTTCCAGGAGGCAGTGAGAAGCAGCATCACTTTTCCCCGCTGGCACCTTTGCTGTGGCAGCAAAAGCTGGACGTTTGCCTTTTTTGCTCCAGACAGCGCCGAAAGTGAAAAAAGGTGCATTTGAGGATAGAGTCCTCAGGAAAGCAGAGAGGGCCAAATTGTCTGGTGCATTTGAAGGGGTTCCAGGAGGCAGTGAGAAGCAGCATCACTTTTCCCCGCTGGCACCTTTGCTGTGGCAGCAAAAGCTGGACGTTTGTCTTTTTTGCTCCAGACAGCGCCGAAAGTGAAGAAAGGTGCTTTTGAGGATAGAGTCCTCAGGAAAGCAGAGAGGGCCAAATTGTCTGGTGCATTTGAAGGGGTTCCAGGAGGCAGTGAGAACCAGCATCACTTTTCCCCGCTGGCACCTTTGCTGTGGCAGCAAAAGCTGGACGTTTGTCTTTTTTGCTCCAGAGAGCGCCGAAAGTGAAAAAAGTTGCTTTTGAGGATAGACTCCTCAGGAAAGCAGAGAGGGCCAAATTGTCTGGGGCATTTGAAGGGGTTCCAGGAGGCAGTGAGGACCAGCATCACTTTTCCCCGCTGGCACCTTTGCTGTGGCAGCAAAAGCTGGACGTTTGTCTTTTTTGCTCCAGACAGCGCCAAAAGTGAAAAAAGGTGCTTTTGCGGATGGAGTCCTCAGGAAAGCAGAGAGGGCCAAATTGTCTGGTGCATTTGAAGGGGTTCCAGGAGGCAGTGAGAAGCAGCATCACTTTTCCCCGCTGGCACCTTTGCTGTGGCAGCAAAAGCTGGACGTTTGTCTTTTTTGCTCCAGAGAGCGCCGAAAGTGAAAAAAGGTGCTTTTGCGGATAGAGTCCTCAGGAAAGCAGAGAGGGCCAAATTGTCTGGGGCATTTGAAGGGGTTCCAGGAGGCAGTGAGAACCAGCATCACTTTTCCCCGCTGGCACCTTTGCTGTGGCAGCAAAAGCTGGACGTTTGTCTTTTTTGCTCCAGAGAGCGCCGAAAGTGAAAAAAGGTGCTTTTGAGGATAGAGTCCTCAGGAAAGCAGAGAGGGCCAAATTGTCTGGGGCATTTGAAGGGGTTCCAGGAGGCAGTGAGGACCAGCATCACTTTTCCCCGCTGGCACCTTTGCTGTGGCAGCAAAAGCTGGACGTTTGTCTTTTTTGCTCCAGAGAGTGCCAAAAGTGAAAAAAGGTGCTTTTGAGGATAGAGTCCTCAGGAAAGCAGAGAGGGCCAAATTGTCTGGGGCATTTGAAGGGGTTCCAGGAGGCAGTGAGGACCAGCATCACTTTTCCCCGCTGGCACCTTTGCTGTGGCAGCAAAAGCTGGACGTTTGTCTTTTTTGCTCCAGACAGTGCCGAAAGTGAAAAAAGGTGCTTTTGCGGATAGAGTCCTCAGGAAAGCAGAGAGGGCCAAATTGTCTGGGGCATTTGAAGGGGTTCCAGGAGGCAGTGAGAACCAGCATCACTTTTCCCCGCTGGCACCTTTGCTGTGGCAGCAAAAGCTGGACGTTTGTCTTTTTTGCTCCAGACAGCGCCGAAAGTGAAAAAAGGTGCTTTTGAGGATAGACTCCTCAGGAAAGCAGAGAGGGCCAAATTGTCTGGGGCATTTGAAGGGGTTCCAGGAGGCAGTGAGAACCAGCATCACTTTTCCCCGCTGGCACCTTTGCTGTGGCAGCAAAAGCTGGACGTTTGTCTTTTTTGCTCCAGACAGCGCCGAAAGTGAAAAAAGGTGCTTTTGAGGATAGACTCCTCAGGAAAGCAGAGAGGGCCAAATTGTCTGGGGCATTTGAAGGGGTTCCAGGAGGCAGTGAGGACCAGCATCACTTTTCCCCGCTGGCACCTTTGCTGTGGCAGCAAAAGCTGGACGTTTGCCTTTTTTGCTCCAGACAGCGCCGAAAGTGAAAAAAGGTGCATTTGAGGATAGCGTCCTCAGGAAAGCAGAGAGGGCCAAATTGTCTGGTGCATTTGAAGGGGTTCCAGGAGGCAGTGAGAACCAGCATCACTTTTCCCCGCTGGCACCTTTGCTGTGGCAGCAAAAGCTGGACGTTTGTCTTTTTTGCTCCAGACAGCGCCAAAAGTGAAAAAAGGTGCATTTGAGGATAGAGTCCTCAGGAAAGCAGAGAGGGCCAAATTGTCTGGTGCATTTGAAGGGGTTCCAGGAGGCAGTGAGAAGCAGCATCACTTTTTCCCGCTGGCTCCTTTGCTGTGGCAGCAAAAGCTGGACGTTTGTCTTTTTTGCTCCAGACAGCGCCGAAAGTGAAGAAAGGTGCTTTTGAGGATAGAGTCCTCAGGAAAGCAGAGAGGGCCAAATTGTCTGGTGCATTTGAAGGGGTTCCAGGAGGCAGTGAGAAGCAGCATCACTTTTCCCCGCTGGCACCTTTGCTGTGGCAGCAAAAGCTGGACGTTTGTCTTTTTTGCTCCAGACAGCGCCGAAAGTGAAAAAAGGTGCTTTTGCGGATAGAGTCCTCAGGAAAGCAGAGAGGGCCAAATTGTCTGGTGCATTTGAAGGGGTTCCAGGAGGCAGTGAGAACCAGCATCACTTTTCCCCGCTGGCACATTTGCTGTGGCAGCAAAAGCTGGACGTTTGTCTTTTTTGCTCCAGAGAGCGCCAAAAGTGAAAAAAGGTGCATTTGAGGATAGAGTCCTCAGGAAAGCAGAGAGGGCCAAATTGTCTGGTGCATTTGAAGGGGTTCCAGGAGGCAGTGAGAAGCAGCATCACTTTTCCCCGCTGGCTCCTTTGCTGTGGCAGCAAAAGCTGGACGTTTGTCTTTTTTGCTCCAGACAGCGCCGAAAGTGAAGAAAGGTGCTTTTGAGGATAGAGTCCTCAGGAAAGCAGAGAGGGCCAAATTGTCTGGTGCATTTGAAGGGGTTCCAGGAGGCAGTGAGAAGCAGCATCACTTTTCCCCGCTGGCACCTTTGCTGTGGCAGCAAAAGCTGGACGTTTGTCTTTTTTGCTCCAGAGAGCGCCAAAAGTGAAGAAAGGTGCATTTGAGGATAGAGTCCTCAGGAAAGCAGAGAGGGCCAAATTGTCTGGTGCATTTGAAGGGGTTCCAGGAGGCAGTGAGAACCAGCATCACTTTTCCCCGCTGGCACCTTTGCTGTGGCAGCAAAAGCTGGACGTTTGTCTTTTTTGCTCCAGACAGCGCCGAAAGTGAAGAAAGGTGCTTTTGAGGATAGAGTCCTCAGGAAAGCAGAGAGGGCCAAATTGTCTGGTGCATTTGAAGGGGTTCCAGGAGGCAGTGAGAAGCAGCATCACTTTTCCCCGCTGGCACCTTTGCTGTGGCAGCAAAAGCTGGACGTTTGTCTTTTTCGCTCCAGACAGCGCCGAAAGTGAAGAAAGGTGCTTTTGAGGATAGAGTCCTCAGGAAAGCAGAGAGGGCCAAATTGTCTGGTGCATTTGAAGGGGTTCCAGGAGGCAGTGAGAACCAGCATCACTTTTCCCCGCTGGCACCTTTGCTGTGGCAGCAAAAGCTGGACGTTTGTCTTTTTTGCTCCAGAGAGCGCCGAAAGTGAAAAAAGGTGCTTTTGAGGATAGAGTCCTCAGGAAAGCAGAGAGGGCCAAATTGTCTGTGGCATTTGAAGGGGTTCCAGGAGGCAGTGAGGACCAGCATCACTTTTCCCCGGTGGCACCTTTGCTGTGGCAGCAAAAGCTGGACGTTTGTCTTTTTTGCTCCAGAGAGCGCCAAAAGTGAAAAAAGGTGCTTTTGCGGATAGAGTCCTCAGGAAAGCAGAGAGGGCCAAATTGTCTGGTGCATTTGAAGGGGTTCCAGGAGGCAGTGAGAAGCAGCATCACTTTTCCCCGCTGGCACCTTTGCTGTGGCAGCAAAAGCTGGACGTTTGTCTTTTTTGCTCCAGACAGCGCCGAAAGTGAAGAAAGGTGCTTTTGAGGATAGAGTCCTCAGGAAAGCAGAGAGGGCCAAATTGTCTGGTGCATTTGAAGGGGTTCCAGGAGGCAGTGAGAAGCAGCATCACTTTTCCCCGCTGGCACCTTTGCTGTGGCAGCAAAAGCTGGACGTTTGTCTTTTTCGCTCCAGACAGCGCCGAAAGTGAAGAAAGGTGCTTTTGAGGATAGAGTCCTCAGGAAAGCAGAGAGGGCCAAATTGTCTGGTGCATTTGAAGGGGTTCCAGGAGGCAGTGAGAACCAGCATCACTTTTCCCCGCTGGCACCTTTGCTGTGGCAGCAAAAGCTGGACGTTTGTCTTTTTTGCTCCAGAGAGCGCCGAAAGTGAAAAAAGGTGCTTTTGAGGATAGAGTCCTCAGGAAAGCAGAGAGGGCCAAATTGTCTGTGGCATTTGAAGGGGTTCCAGGAGGCAGTGAGGACCAGCATCACTTTTCCCCGGTGGCACCTTTGCTGTGGCAGCAAAAGCTGGACGTTTGTCTTTTTTGCTCCAGAGAGCGCCAAAAGTGAAAAAAGGTGCTTTTGCGGATAGAGTCCTCAGGAAAGCAGAGAGGGCCAAATTGTCTGGTGCATTTGAAGGGGTTCCAGGAGGCAGTGAGAAGCAGCATCACTTTTCCCCGCTGGCACCTTTGCTGTGGCAGCAAAAGCTGGACGTTTGTCTTTTTTGCTCCAGAGAGCGCCGAAAGTGAAAAAAGGTGCTTTTGAGGATAGAGTCCTCAGGAAAGCAGAGAGGGCCAAATTGTCTGGGGCATTTGAAGGGGTTCCAGGAGGCAGTGAGAACCAGCATCACTTTTCCCCGCTGGCACCTTTGCTGTGGCAGCAAAAGCTGGACGTTTGTCTTTTTTGCTCCAGAGAGCGCCGAAAGTGAAAAAAGGTGCTTTTGAGGATAGAGTCCTCAGGAAAGCAGAGAGGGCCAAATTGTCTGGTGCATTTGAAGGGGTTCCAGGAGGCAGTGAGGACCAGCATCACTTTTCCCCGCTGGCACCTTTGCTGTGGCAGCAAAAGCTGGACGTTTGTCTTTTTTGCTCCAGAGAGCGCCGAAAGTGAAAAAAGGTGCTTTTGAGGATAGACTCCTCAGGAAAGCAGAGAGGGCCAAATTGTCTGGGGCATTTGAAGGGGTTCCAGGAGGCAGTGAGGACCAGCATCACTTTTCCCCGCTGGCACCTTTGCTGTGGCAGCAAAAGCTGGACGTTTGTCTTTTTTGCTCCAGAGAGTGCCAAAAGTGAAAAAAGGTGCTTTTGAGGATAGAGTCCTCAGGAAGGCAGAGAGGGCCAAATTGTCTGGGGCATTTGAAGGGGTTCCAGGAGGCAGTGAGGACCAGCATCACTTTTCCCCGCTGGCACCTTTGCTGTGGCAGCAAAAGCTGGACGTTTGTCTTTTTTGCTCCAGACAGCGCCGAAAGTGAAAAAAGGTGCTTTTGCGGATAGAGTCCTCAGGAAAGCAGAGAGGGCCAAATTGTCTGGTGCATTTGAAGGGGTTCCAGGAGGCAGTGAGAACCAGCATCACTTTTCCCCGCTGGCACCTTTGCTGTGGCAGCAAAAGCTGGACGTTTGTCTTTTTTGCTCCAGAGAGCGCCGAAAGTGAAAAAAGGTGCTTTTGAGGATAGACTCCTCAGGAAAGCAGAGAGGGCCAAATTGTCTGGTGCATTTGAAGGGGTTCCAGGAGGCAGTGAGAAGCAGCATCACTTTTCCCCGCTGGCTCCTTTGCTGTGGCAGCAAAAGCTGGACGTTTGTCTTTTTTGCTCCAGAGAGCGCCGAAAGTGAAGAAAGGTGCTTTTGAGGATAGAGTCCTCAGGAAAGCAGAGAGGGCCAAATTGTCTGGGGCATTTGAAGGGGTTCCAGGAGGCAGTGAGAACCAGCATCACTTTTCCCCGGTGGCACCTTTGCTGTGGCAGCAAAAGCTGGACGTTTGTCTTTTTTGCTCCAGACAGCGTCGAAAGTGAAGAAAGGTGCATTTGAGGATAGAGTCCTCAGGAAAGCAGAGAGGGCCAAATTGTCTGGTGCATTTGAAGGGGTTCCAGGAGGCAGTGAGAACCAGCATCACTTTTCCCCGCTGGCACCTTTGCTGTGGCAGCAAAAGCTGGACGTTTGTCTTTTTTGCTCCAGACAGCGCCGAAAGTGAAGAAAGGTGCTTTTGAGGATAGAGTCCTCAGGAAAGCAGAGAGGGCCAAATTGTCTGGTGCATTTGAAGGGGTTCCAGGAGGCAGTGAGAAGCAGCATCACTTTTCCCCGCTGGCACGTTTGCTGTGGCAGCAAAAGCTGGACGTTTGCCTTTTTTGCTCCAGACAGCGCCGAAAGTGAAAAAAGGTGCATTTGAGGATAGAGTCCTCAGGAAAGCAGAGAGGGCCAAATTGTCTGGGGCATTTGAAGGGGTTCCAGGAGGCAGTGAGAACCAGCATCACTTTTCCCCGCTGGCACCTTTGCTGTGGCAGCAAAAGCTGGACGTTTGTCTTTTTTGCTCCAGAGAGCGCCGAAAGTGAAAAAAGGTGCTTTTGAGGATAGACTCCTCAGGAAAGCAGAGAGGGCCAAATTGTCTGGGGCATTTGAAGGGGTTCCAGGAGGCAGTGAGAACCAGCATCACTTTTCCCCGCTGGCACCTTTGCTGTGGCAGCAAAAGCTGGACGTTTGTCTTTTTTGCTCCAGACAGCGCCGAAAGTGAAAAAAGGTGCATTTGAGGATAGAGTCCTCAGGAAAGCAGAGAGG
Source organism: Vanellus vanellus (assembly GCF_965231255.1). NCBI lineage: Eukaryota > Metazoa > Chordata > Aves > Charadriiformes > Charadriidae > Vanellus > Vanellus vanellus. Next base: position 140,087 of record NW_028127396.1, read on the forward strand.
GCCAAATTGTCTGGGGCATTTGAAGGGGTTCCAGGAGGCAGTGAGGACCAGCATCACTTTTCCCCGCTGGCACCTTTGCTGTGGCAGCAAAAGCTGGACGTTTGTCTTTTTTGCTCCAGACAGCGCCGAAAGTGAAAAAAGGTGCTTTTGCGGATAGAGTCCTCAGGAAAGCAGAGAGGGCCAAATTGTCTGGTGCATTTGAAGGGGTTCCAGGAGGCAGTGAGAACCAGCATCACTTTTCCCCGCTGGCACATTTGCTGTGGCAGCAAAAGCTGGACGTTTGTCTTTTTTGCTCCAGACAGCGCCGAAAGTGAAGAAAGGTGCTTTTGAGGATAGAGTCCTCAGGAAAGCAGAGAGGGCCAAATTGTCTGGTGCATTTGAAGGGGTTCCAGGAGGCAGTGAGAAGCAGCATCACTTTTCCCCGCTGGCACCTTTGCTGTGGCAGCAAAAGCTGGACGTTTGTCTTTTTTGCTCCAGACAGCGCCGAAAGTGAAAAAAGGTGCTTTTGCGGATAGAGTCCTCAGGAAAGCAGAGAGGGCCAAATTGTCTGGTGCATTTGAAGGGGTTCCAGGAGGCAGTGAGAACCAGCATCACTTTTCCCCGCTGGCACATTTGCTGTGGCAGCAAAAGCTGGACGTTTGTCTTTTTTGCTCCAGAGAGCGCCAAAAGTGAAAAAAGGTGCATTTGAGGATAGAGTCCTCAGGAAAGCAGAGAGGGCCAAATTGTCTGGTGCATTTGAAGGGGTTCCAGGAGGCAGTGAGAAGCAGCATCACTTTTCCCCGCTGGCTCCTTTGCTGTGGCAGCAAAAGCTGGACGTTTGTCTTTTTTGCTCCAGACAGCGCCGAAAGTGAAGAAAGGTGCTTTTGAGGATAGAGTCCTCAGGAAAGCAGAGAGGGCCAAATTGTCTGGGGCATTTGAAGGGGTTCCAGGAGGCAGTGAGAAGCAGCATCACTTTTCCCCGCTGGCACCTTTGCTGTGGCAGCAAAAGCTGGACGTTTGTCTTTTTTGCTCCAGAGAGCGCCAAAAGTGAAGAAAGGTGCATTTGAGGATAGAGTCCTCAGGAAAGCAGAGAGGGCCAAATTGTCTGGTGCATTTGAAGGGGTTCCAGGAGGCAGTGAGAAGCAGCATCACTTTTCCCCGCTGGCACCTTTGCTGTGGCAGCAAAAGCTGGACGTTTGTCTTTTTTGCTCCAGACAGCGCCGAAAGTGAAGAAAGGTGCTTTTGAGGATAGAGTCCTCAGGAAAGCAGAGAGGGCCAAATTGTCTGGGGCATTTGAAGGGGTTCCAGGAGGCAGTGAGAAGCAGCATCACTTTTCCCCGCTGGCACCTTTGCTGTGGCAGCAAAAGCTGGACGTTTGCCTTTTTTGCTCCAGACAGCGCCGAAAGTGAAAAAAGGTGCATTTGAGGATAGAGTCCTCAGGAAAGCAGAGAGGGCCAAATTGTCTGGTGCATTTGAAGGGGTTCCAGGAGGCAGTGAGAACCAGCATCACTTTTCCCCGCTGGCACCTTTGCTGTGGCAGCAAAAGCTGGACGTTTGTCTTTTTTGCTCCAGACAGCGCCGAAAGTGAAGAAAGGTGCTTTTGAGGATAGAGTCCTCAGGAAAGCAGAGAGGGCCAAATTGTCTGGTGCATTTGAAGGGGTTCCAGGAGGCAGTGAGAAGCAGCATCACTTTTCCCCGCTGGCACCTTTGCTGTGGCAGCAAAAGCTGGACGTTTGTCTTTTTCGCTCCAGACAGCGCCGAAAGTGAAGAAAGGTGCTTTTGAGGATAGAGTCCTCAGGAAAGCAGAGAGGGCCAAATTGTCTGGTGCATTTGAAGGGGTTCCAGGAGGCAGTGAGAACCAGCATCACTTTTCCCCGCTGGCACCTTTGCTGTGGCAGCAAAAGCTGGACGTTTGTCTTTTTTGCTCCAGAGAGCGCCGAAAGTGAAAAAAGGTGCTTTTGAGGATAGAGTCCTCAGGAAAGCAGAGAGGGCCAAATTGTCTGTGGCATTTGAAGGGGTTCCAGGAGGCAGTGAGGACCAGCATCACTTTTCCCCGGTGGCACCTTTGCTGTGGCAGCAAAAGCTGGACGTTTGTCTTTTTTGCTCCAGAGAGCGCCAAAAGTGAAAAAAGGTGCTTTTGCGGATAGAGTCCTCAGGAAAGCAGAGAGGGCCAAATTGTCTGGTGCATTTGAAGGGGTTCCAGGAGGCAGTGAGAAGCAGCATCACTTTTCCCCGCTGGCACCTTTGCTGTGGCAGCAAAAGCTGGACGTTTGTCTTTTTTGCTCCAGAGAGCGCCGAAAGTGAAAAAAGGTGCTTTTGAGGATAGACTCCTCAGGAAAGCAGAGAGGGCGAAATTGTCTGGGGCATTTGAAGGGGTTCCAGGAGGCAGTGAGAACCAGCATCACTTTTCCCCGCTGGCACCTTTGCTGTGGCAGCAAAAGCTGGACGTTTGTCTTTTTTGCTCCAGAGAGCGCCGAAAGTGAAAAAAGGTGCTTTTGAGGATAGAGTCCTCAGGAAAGCAGAGAGGGCCAAATTGTCTGGTGCATTTGAAGGGGTTCCAGGAGGCAGTGAGGACCAGCATCACTTTTCCCCGCTGGCACCTTTGCTGTGGCAGCAAAAGCTGGACGTTTGTCTTTTTTGCTCCAGAGAGCGCCGAAAGTGAAAAAAGGTGCTTTTGAGGATAGACTCCTCAGGAAAGCAGAGAGGGCCAAATTGTCTGGGGCATTTGAAGGGGTTCCAGGAGGCAGTGAGGACCAGCATCACTTTTCCCCGCTGGCACCTTTGCTGTGGCAGCAAAAGCTGGACGTTTGTCTTTTTTGCTCCAGAGAGTGCCAAAAGTGAAAAAAGGTGCTTTTGAGGATAGAGTCCTCAGGAAAGCAGAGAGGGCCAAATTGTCTGGGGCATTTGAAGGGGTTCCAGGAGGCAGTGAGGACCAGCATCACTTTTCCCCGCTGGCACCTTTGCTGTGGCAGCAAAAGCTGGACGTTTGTCTTTTTTGCTCCAGACAGCGCCGAAAGTGAAAAAAGGTGCTTTTGCGGATAGAGTCCTCAGGAAAGCAGAGAGGGCCAAATTGTCTGGTGCATTTGAAGGGGTTCCAGGAGGCAGTGAGAACCAGCATCACTTTTCCCCGCTGGCACCTTTGCTGTGGCAGCAAAAGCTGGACGTTTGTCTTTTTTGCTCCAGAGAGCGCCGAAAGTGAAAAAAGGTGCTTTTGAGGATAGACTCCTCAGGAAAGCAGAGAGGGCCAAATTGTCTGGTGCATTTGAAGGGGTTCCAGGAGGCAGTGAGAACCAGCATCACTTTTCCCCGCTGGCACATTTGCTGTGGCAGCAAAAGCTGGACGTTTGTCTTTTTTGCTCCAGAGACCGCCAAATTGAAAAAAGGTGCATTTGAGGATAGAGTCCTCAGGAAAGCAGAGAGGGCCAAATTGTCTGGTGCATTTGAAGGGGTTCCAGGAGGCAGTGAGAAGCAGCATCACTTTTCCCCGCTGGCTCCTTTGCTGTGGCAGCAAAAGCTGGACGTTTGTCTTTTTTGCTCCAGACAGCGCCGAAAGTGAAGAAAGGTGCTTTTGAGGATAGAGTCCTCAGGAAAGCAGAGAGGGCCAAATTGTCTGGGGCATTTGAAGGGGTTCCAGGAGGCAGTGAGAAGCAGCATCACTTTTCCCCGCTGGCACCTTTGCTGTGGCAGCAAAAGCTGGACGTTTGTCTTTTTTGCTCCAGAGAGCGCCAAAAGTGAAGAAAGGTGCATTTGAGGATAGAGTCCTCAGGAAAGCAGAGAGGGCCAAATTGTCTGGTGCATTTGAAGGGGTTCCAGGAGGCAGTGAGAAGCAGCATCACTTTTCCCCGCTGGCACCTTTGCTGTGGCAGCAAAAGCTGGACGTTTGTCTTTTTTGCTCCAGACAGCGCCGAAAGTGAAGAAAGGTGCTTTTGAGGATAGAGTCCTCAGGAAAGCAGAGAGGGCCAAATTGTCTGGGGCATTTGAAGGGGTTCCAGGAGGCAGTGAGAAGCAGCATCACTTTTCCCCGCTGGCACCTTTGCTGTGGCAGCAAAAGCTGGACGTTTGCCTTTTTTGCTCCAGACAGCGCCGAAAGTGAAAAAAGGTGCATTTGAGGATAGAGTCCTCAGGAAAGCAGAGAGGGCCAAATTGTCTGGTGCATTTGAAGGGGTTCCAGGAGGCAGTGAGAACCAGCATCACTTTTCCCCGCTGGCACCTTTGCTGTGGCAGCAAAAGCTGGACGTTTGTCTTTTTTGCTCCAGACAGCGCCGAAAGTGAAGAAAGGTGCTTTTGAGGATAGAGTCCTCAGGAAAGCAGAGAGGGCCAAATTGTCTGGTGCATTTGAAGGGGTTCCAGGAGGCAGTGAGAAGCAGCATCACTTTTCCCCGCTGGCACCTTTGCTGTGGCAGCAAAAGCTGGACGTTTGTCTTTTTCGCTCCAGACAGCGCCGAAAGTGAAGAAAGGTGCTTTTGAGGATAGAGTCCTCAGGAAAGCAGAGAGGGCCAAATTGTCTGGTGCATTTGAAGGGGTTCCAGGAGGCAGTGAGAACCAGCATCACTTTTCCCCGCTGGCACCTTTGCTGTGGCAGCAAAAGCTGGACGTTTGTCTTTTTTGCTCCAGAGAGCGCCGAAAGTGAAAAAAGGTGCTTTTGAGGATAGAGTCCTCAGGAAAGCAGAGAGGGCCAAATTGTCTGTGGCATTTGAAGGGGTTCCAGGAGGCAGTGAGGACCAGCATCACTTTTCCCCGGTGGCACCTTTGCTGTGGCAGCAAAAGCTGGACGTTTGTCTTTTTTGCTCCAGAGAGCGCCAAAAGTGAAAAAAGGTGCTTTTGCGGATAGAGTCCTCAGGAAAGCAGAGAGGGCCAAATTGTCTGGGGCATTTGAAGGGGTTCCAGGAGGCAGTGAGAACCAGCATCACTTTTCCCCGCTGGCACCTTTGCTGTGGCAGCAAAAGCTGGACGTTTGTCTTTTTTGCTCCAGAGAGCGCCGAAAGTGAAAAAAGGTGCTTTTGAGGATAGACTCCTCAGGAAAGCAGAGAGGGCCAAATTGTCTGGGGCATTTGAAGGGGTTCCAGGAGGCAGTGAGAACCAGCATCACTTTTCCCCGCTGGCACCTTTGCTGTGGCAGCAAAAGCTGGACGTTTGTCTTTTTTGCTCCAGAGAGCGCCGAAAGTGAAAAAAGGTGCTTTTGAGGATAGAGTCCTCAGGAAAGCAGAGAGGGCCAAATTGTCTGGTGCATTTGAAGGGGTTCCAGGAGGCAGTGAGGACCAGCATCACTTTTCCCCGCTGGCACCTTTGCTGTGGCAGCAAAAGCTGGACGTTTGTCTTTTTTGCTCCAGAGAGCGCCGAAAGTGAAAAAAGGTGCTTTTGAGGATAGACTCCTCAGGAAAGCAGAGAGGGCCAAATTGTCTGGGGCATTTGAAGGGGTTCCAGGAGGCAGTGAGGACCAGCATCACTTTTCCCCGCTGGCACCTTTGCTGTGGCAGCAAAAGCTGGACGTTTGTCTTTTTTGCTCCAGAGAGTGCCAAAAGTGAAAAAAGGTGCTTTTGAGGATAGAGTCCTCAGGAAAGCAGAGAGGGCCAAATTGTCTGGGGCATTTGAAGGGGTTCCAGGAGGCAGTGAGGACCAGCATCACTTTTCCCCGCTGGCACCTTTGCTGTGGCAGCAAAAGCTGGACGTTTGTCTTTTTTGCTCCAGAGAGCGCCGAAAGTGAAAAAAGGTGCTTTTGCGGATAGAGTCCTCAGGAAAGCAGAGAGGGCCAAATTGTCTGGTGCATTTGAAGGGGTTCCAGGAGGCAGTGAGAACCAGCATCACTTTTCCCCGCTGGCACCTTTGCTGTGGCAGCAAAAGCTGGACGTTTGTCTTTTTTGCTCCAGAGAGCGCCGAAAGTGAAAAAAGGTGCTTTTGAGGATAGACTCCTCAGGAAAGCAGAGAGGGCCAAATTGTCTGGTGCATTTGAAGGGGTTCCAGGAGGCAGTGAGAACCAGCATCACTTTTCCCCGCTGGCACATTTGCTGTGGCAGCAAAAGCTGGACGTTTGTCTTTTTTGCTCCAGAGACCGCCAAATTGAAAAAAGGTGCATTTGAGGATAGAGTCCTCAGGAAAGCAGAGAGGGCCAAATTGTCTGGTGCATTTGAAGGGGTTCCAGGAGGCAGTGAGAAGCAGCATCACTTTTCCCCGCTGGCTCCTTTGCTGTGGCAGCAAAAGCTGGACGTTTGTCTTTTTTGCTCCAGACAGCGCCGAAAGTGAAGAAAGGTGCTTTTGAGGATAGAGTCCTCAGGAAAGCAGAGAGGGCCAAATTGTCTGGGGCATTTGAAGGGGTTCCAGGAGGCAGTGAGAACCAGCATCACTTTTCCCCGCTGGCACCTTTGCTGTGGCAGCAAAAGCTGGACGTTTGTCTTTTTTGCTCCAGACAGCGTCGAAAGTGAAGAAAGGTGCATTTGAGGATAGAGTCCTCAGGAAAGCAGAGAGGGCCAAATTGTCTGGTGCATTTGAAGGGGTTCCAGGAGGCAGTGAGAACCAGCATCACTTTTCCCCGCTGGCACCTTTGCTGTGGCAGCAAAAGCTGGACGTTTGTCTTTTTTGCTCCAGACAGCGCCGAAAGTGAAGAAAGGTGCTTTTGAGGATAGAGTCCTCAGGAAAGCAGAGAGGGCCAAATTGTCTGGTGCATTTGAAGGGGTTCCAGGAGGCAGTGAGGACCAGCATCACTTTTCCCCGCTGGCACGTTTGCTGTGGCAGCAAAAGCTGGACGTTTGCCTTTTTTGCTCCAGACAGCGCCGAAAGTGAAAAAAGGTGCATTTGAGGATAGAGTCCTCAGGAAAGCAGAGAGGGCCAAATTGTCTGGTGCATTTGAAGGGGTTCCAGGAGGCAGTGAGAACCAGCATCACTTTTCCCCGCTGGCACCTTTGCTGTGGCAGCAAAAGCTGGACGTTTGTCTTTTTTGCTCCAGAGAGCGCCGAAAGTGAAAAAAGGTGCTTTTGAGGATAGACTCCTCAGGAAAGCAGAGAGGGCCAAATTGTCTGGGGCATTTGAAGGGGTTCCAGGAGGCAGTGAGAACCAGCATCACTTTTCCCCGCTGGCACCTTTGCTGTGGCAGCAAAAGCTGGACGTTTGTCTTTTTTGCTCCAGAGAGCGCCGAAAGTGAAAAAAGGTGCATTTGAGGATAGAGTCCTCAGGAAAGCAGAGAGGGCCAAATTGTCTGGGGCATTTGAAGGGGTTCCAGGAGGCAGTGAGGACCAGCATCACTTTTCCCCGCTGGCACCTTTGCTGTGGCAGCAAAAGCTGGACGTTTGTCTTTTTTGCTCCAGACAGCGCCGAAAGTGAAAAAAGGTGCTTTTGCGGATAGAGTCCTCAGGAAAGCAGAGAGGGCCAAATTGTCTGGTGCATTTGAAGGGGTTCCAGGAGGCAGTGAGAACCAGCATCACTTTTCCCCGCTGGCACATTTGCTGTGGCAGCAAAAGCTGGACGTTTGTCTTTTTTGCTCCAGAGAGCGCCAAAAGTGAAAAAAGGTGCATTTGAGGATAGAGTCCTCAGGAAAGCAGAGAGGGCCAAATTGTCTGGTGCATTTGAAGGGGTTCCAGGAGGCAGTGAGAAGCAGCATCACTTTTCCCCGCTGGCTCCTTTGCTGTGGCAGCAAAAGCTGGACGTTTGTCTTTTTTGCTTCAGACAGCGCCGAAAGTGAAGAAAGGTGCTTTTGAGGATAGAGTCCTCAGGAAAGCAGAGAGGGCCAAATTGTCTGGTGCATTTGAAGGGGTTCCAGGAGGCAGTGAGAAGCAGCATCACTTTTCCCCGCTGGCACCTTTGCTGTGGCAGCAAAAGCTGGACGTTTGTCTTTTTTGCTCCAGACAGCGCCGAAAGTGAAGAAAGGTGCATTTGAGGATAGAGTCCTCAGGAAAGCAGAGAGGGCCAAATTGTCTGGTGCATTTGAAGGGGTTCCAGGAGGCAGTGAGAACCAGCATCACTTTTCCCCGCTGGCACCTTTGCTGTGGCAGCAAAAGCTGGACGTTTGTCTTTTTTGCTCCAGAGAGCGCCGAAAGTGAAAAAAGGTGCTTTTGAGGATAGAGTCCTCAGGAAAGCAGAGAGGGCCAAATTGTCTGGGGCATTTGAAGGGGTTCCAGGAGGCAGTGAGGACCAGCATCACTTTTCCCCGCTGGCACCTTTGCTGTGGCAGCAAAAGCTGGACGTTTGTCTTTTTTGCTCCAGAGAGCGCCAAAAGTGAAAAAAGGTGCTTTTGCGGATAGAGTCCTCAGGAAAGCAGAGAGGGCCAAATTGTCTGGTGCATTTGAAGGGGTTCCAGGAGGCAGTGAGAAGCAGCATCACTTTTCCCCGCTGGCACCTTTGCTGTGGCAGCAAAAGCTGGACGTTTGTCTTTTTTGCTCCAGACAGCGCCGAAAGTGAAAAAAGGTGCTTTTGAGGATAGACTCCTCAGGAAAGCAGAGAGGGCCAAATTGTCTGGTGCATTTGAAGGGGTTCCAGGAGGCAGTGAGAAGCAGCATCACTTTTCCCCGCTGGCACCTTTGCTGTGGCAGCAAAAGCTGGACGTTTGTCTTTTTTGCTCCAGACAGCGCCGAAAGTGAAGAAAGGTGCTTTTGAGGATAGAGTCCTCAGGAAAGCAGAGAGGGCCAAATTGTCTGGTGCATTTGAAGGGGTTCCAGGAGGCAGTGAGAACCAGCATCACTTTTCCCCGCTGGCACCTTTGCTGTGGCAGCAAAAGCTGGACGTTTGTCTTTTTTGCTCCAGAGAGCGCCGAAAGTGAAAAAAGGTGCATTTGAGGATAGAGTCCTCAGGAAAGCAGAGAGGGCCAAATTGTCTCGTGCATTTGAAGGGGTTCCAGGAGGCAGTGAGAACCAGCATCACTTTTCCCCGCTGGCACCTTTGCTGTGGCAGCAAAAGCTGGACGTTTGTCTTTTTTGCTCCAGACAGCGCCGAAAGTGAAAAAAGGTGCATTTGAGGATAGAGTCCTCAGGAAAGCAGAGAGGGCCAAATTGTCTGGGGCATTTGAAGGGGTTCCAGGAGGCAGTGAGAACCAGCATCACTTTTCCCCGCTGGCACCTTTGCTGTGGCAGCAAAAGCTGGACGTTTGTCTTTTTTGCTCCAGACAGCGCCGAAAGTGAAGAAAGGTGCTTTTGAGGATAGAGTCCTCAGGAAAGCAGAGAGGGCCAAATTGTCCGGGGCATTTGAAGGGTTCCAGGAGGCAGTGAGAAGCAGCATCACTTTTCCCCGCTGGCACCTTTGCTGTGGCAGCAAAAGCTGGACGTTTGTCTTTTTTGCTCCAGACAGCGCCGAAAGTGAAGAAAGGTGCTTTTGAGGATAGAGTCCTCAGGAAAGCAGAGAGGGCCAAATTGTCTGGTGCATTTGAAGGGGTTCCAGGAGGCAGTGAGAACCAGCATCACTTTTCCCCGCTGGCACCTTTGCTGTGGCAGCAAAAGCTGGACGTTTGTCTTTTTTGCTCCAGAGAGCGCCGAAAGTGACAAAAGGTGCATTTGAGGATAGAGTCCTCAGGAAAGCAGAGAGGGCCAAATTGTCTGGTGCATTTGAAGGGGTTCCAGGAGGCAGTGAGAAGCAGCATCACTTTTCCCCGCTGGCTCCTTTGCTGTGGCAGCAAAAGCTGGACGTTTGTCTTTTTTGCTCCAGACAGCGCCGAAAGTGAAAAAAGGTGCATTTGAGGATAGAGTCCTCAGGAAAGCAGAGAGGGCCAAATTGTCTGGTGCATTTGAAGGGGTTCCAGGAGGCAGTGAGAAGCAGCATCACTTTTCCCCGCTGGCTCCTTTGCTGTGGCAGCAAAAGCTGGACGTTTGTCTTTTTTGCTCCAGACAGCGCCGAAAGTGAAGAAAGGTGCTTTTGAGGATAGAGTCCTCAGGAAAGCAGAGAGGGCCAAATTGTCTGGTGCATTTGAAGGGGTTCCAGGAGGCAGTGAGAACCAGCATCACTTTTCCCCGCTGGCACCTTTGCTGTGGCAGCAAAAGCTGGACGTTTGTTTTTTTTTGCTCCAGACAGCGCCGAAAGTGAAGAAAGGTGCTTTTGAGGATAGAGTCCTCAGGAAAGCAGAGAGGGCCAAATTGTCCGGGGCATTTGAAGGGGTTCCAGGAGGCAGTGAGGACCAGCATCACTTTTCCCCGCTGGCACCTTTGCTGTGGCAGCAAAAGCTGGACGTTTGTCTTTTTTGCTCCAGACAGCGCCGAAAGTGAAAAAAGGTGCTTTTGAGGATAGAGTCCTCAGGAAAGCAGAGAGGGCCAAATTGTCTGGGGCATTTGAAGGGGTTCCAGGAGGCAGTGAGGACCAGCATCACTTTTCCCCGCTGGCACCTTTGCTGTGGCAGCAAAAGCTGGACGTTTGTCTTTTTTGCTCCAGAGAGCGCCGAAAGTTAAAAAAGGTGCTTTTGCGGATAGAGTCCACAGGAAAGCAGAGAAAGCCAAATTGTCTGGTGCATTTGAAGGGGTTCCAGGAGGCAGTGAGAAGCAGCATCACTTTTCCCCTCTGGCACCTTTGCTGTGGCAGCAAAAGCTGGACGTTTGTCTTTTTTGCTCCAGAGAGCGCCGAAAGTGAAAAAAGGTGCTTCTGAGGATAGACTCCTCAGGAAAGCAGAGAGGGCCAAATTGTCTGGTGCATTTGAAGGGGTTCCAGGAGGCAGTGAGAAGCAGCATCACTTTTCTCCGCTGGCACCTTTGCTGTGGCAGCAAAAGCTGGACGTTTGTCTTTTTTGCTCCAGAGAGCGCCAAAAGTGAAAAAAGGTGCTTTTGCGGATAGAGTCCTCAGGAAAGCAGAGAGGGCCAAATTGTCTGGTGCATTTGAAGGGGTTCCAGGAGGCAGTGAGAAGCAGCATCACTTTTCCCCGCTGGCACCTTTGCTGTGGCAGCAAAAGCTGGACGTTTGTCTTTTTTGCTCCAGACAGCGCCGAAAGTGAAGAAAGGTGCTTTTGAGGATAGAGTCCTCAGGAAAGCAGAGAGGGCCAAATTGTCTGGTGCATTTGAAGGGGTTCCAGGAGGCAGTGAGAAGCAGCATCACTTTTCCCCGCTGGCACCTTTGCTGTGGCAGCAAAAGCTGGACGTTTGTCTTTTTTGCTCCAGACAGCGCCGAAAGTGAAGAAAGGTGCTTTTGAGGATAGAGTCCTCAGGAAAGCAGAGAGGGCCAAATTGTCTGGTGCATTTGAAGGGGTTCCAGGAGGCAGTGAGAACCAGCATCACTTTTCCCCGCTGGCACCTTTGCTGTGGCAGCAAAAGCTGGACGTTTGTCTTTTTTGCTCCAGAGAGCGCCGAAAGTGAAAAAAGGTGCTTTTGCGGATAGAGTCCTCAGGAAAGCAGAGAGGGCCAAATTGTCTGGTGCATTTGAAGGGGTTCCAGGAGGCAGTGAGAAGCAGCATCACTTTTCCCCGCTGGCACCTTTGCTGTGGCAGCAAAAGCTGGACGTTTGTCTTTTTTGCTCCAGACAGCGCCGAAAGTGAAAAAAGGTGCATTTGAGGATAGAGTCCTCAGGAAAGCAGAGAGGGCCAAATTGTCTGGTGCATTTGAAGGGGTTCCAGGAGGCAGTGAGGACCAGCATCACTTTTCCCCGCTGGCACCTTTGCTGTGGCAGCAAAAGCTGGACGTTTGTCTTTTTTGCTCCAGAGAGCGCCAAAAGTGAAAAAAGGTGCTTTTGCGGATAGAGTCCACAGGAAAGCAGAGAAAGCCAAATTGCCTGGTGCATTTGAAGGGGTTCCAGGAGGCAGTGAGAACCAGCATCACTTTTCCCCGCTGGCACCTTTGCTGTGGCAGCAAAAGCTGGACGTTTGTCTTTTTTGCTCCAGACAGCGCCGAAAGTGAAAAAAGGTGCTTTTGAGGATAGACTCCTCAGGAAAGCAGAGAGGGCCAAATTGTCTGGGGCATTTGAAGGGGTTCCAGGAGGCAGTGAGGACCAGCATCACTTTTCCCCGCTGGCACCTTTGCTGTGGCAGCAAAAGCTGGACATTTGTCTTTTTTGCTCCAGAGAGCGCCAAAAGTGAAAAAAGGTGCTTTTGCGGATAGAGTCCTCAGGAAAGCAGAGAGGGCCAAATTGTCTGGTGCATTTGAAGGGGTTCCAGGAGGCAGTGAGAAGCAGCATCACTTTTCCCCGCTGGCACCTTTGCTGTGGCAGCAAAAGCTGGACGTTTGTCTTTTTTGCTCCAGACAGCGCCGAAAGTGAAAAAAGGTGCATTTGAGGATAGAGTCCTCAGGAAAGAAGAGAGGGCCAAATTGTCTGGTGCATTTCAAGGGGTTCCAGGAGGCAGTGAGAAGCAGCATCACTTTTCCCCGCTGGCTCCTTTGCTGTGGCAGCAAAAGCTGGACGTTTGTCTTTTTTGCTCCAGACAGCGCCGAAAGTGAAGAAAGGTGCTTTTGAGGATAGAGTCCTCAGGAAAGCAGAGAGGGCCAAATTGTCTGGTGCATTTGAAGGGGTTCCAGGAGGCAGTGAGAACCAGCATCACTTTTCCCCGCTGGCACCTTTGCTGTGGCAGCAAAAGCTGGACGTTTGTCTTTTTTGCTCCAGACAGCGCCGAAAGTGAAGAAAGGTGCTTTTGAGGATAGAGTCCTCAGGAAAGCAGAGAGGGCCAAATTGTCTGGTGCATTTGAAGGGGTTCCAGGAGGCAGTGAGAACCAGCATCACTTTTCCCCGCTGGCACCTTTGCTGTGGCAGCAAAAGCTGGACGTTTGTCTTTTTTGCTCCAGAGAGCGCCGAAAGTGAAAAAAGGTGCATTTGAGGATAGAGTCCTCAGGAAAGCAGAGAGGGCCAAATTGTCTGGTGCATTTGAAGGGGTTCCAGGAGGCAGTGAGAACCAGCATCACTTTTCCCCGCTGGCACCTTTGCTGTGGCAGCAAAAGCTGGACGTTTGTCTTTTTTGTTCCAGACAGCGCCGAAAGTGAAAAAAGGTGCATTTGAGGATAGAGTCCTCAGGAAAGCAGAGAGGGCCAAATTGTCTGGTGCATTTGAAGGGGTTCCAGGAGGCAGTGAGGACCAGCATCACTTTTCCCCGCTGGCACCTTTGCTGTGGCAGCAAAAGCTGGACGTTTGTCTTTTTTGCTCCAGAGAGCGCCAAAAGTGAAAAAAGGTGCTTTTGCGGATAGAGTCCTCAGGAAAGCAGAGAGGGCCAAATTGTCTGGGGCATTTGAAGGGGTTCCAGGAGGCAGTGAGAACCAGCATCACTTTTCCCCGGTGGCACATTTGCTGTGGCAGCAAAAGCTGGACGTTTGTCTTTTTTGCTCCAGAGAGCGCCGAAAGTGAAAAAAGGTGCTTTTGAGGATAGAGTCCTCAGGAAAGCAGAGAGGGCCAAATTGTCTGGTGCATTTGAAGGGGTTCCAGGAGGCAGTGAGAACCAGCATCACTTTTCCCCGCTGGCACCTTTGCTGTGGCAGCAAAAGCTGGACGTTTGTCTTTTTTGCTCCAGAGAGCGCCGAAAGTGAAAAAAGGTGCATTTGAGGATAGAGTCCTCAGGAAAGCAGAGAGGGCCAAATTGTCTGGTGCATTTGAAGGGGTTCCAGGAGGCAGTGAGAAGCAGCATCACTTTTCCCCGCTGGCACCTTTGCTGTGGCAGCAAAAGCTGGACGTTTGTCTTTTTTGTTCCAGACAGCGCCGAAAGTGAAAAAAGGTGCATTTGAGGATAGAGTCCTCAGGAAAGCAGAGAGGGCCAAATTGTCTGGTGCATTTGAAGGGGTTCCAGGAGGCAGTGAGGACCAGCATCACTTTTCCCCGCTGGCACCTTTGCTGTGGCAGCAAAAGCTGGACGTTTGTCTTTTTTGCTCCAGAGAGCGCCAAAAGTGAAAAAAGGTGCTTTTGCGGATAGAGTCCTCAGGAAAGCAGAGAGGGCCAAATTGTCTGGGGCATTTGAAGGGGTTCCAGGAGGCAGTGAGAACCAGCATCACTTTTCCCCGGTGGCACATTTGCTGTGGCAGCAAAAGCTGGACGTTTGTCTTTTTTGCTCCAGAGAGCGCCGAAAGTGAAAAAAGGTGCTTTTGAGGATAGAGTCCTCAGGAAAGCAGAGAGGGCCAAATTGTCTGGTGCATTTGAAGGGGTTCCAGGAGGCAGTGAGGACCAGCATCACTTTTCCCCGCTGGCACCTTTGCTGTGGCAGCAAAAGCTGGACGTTTGTCTTTTTTGCTCCAGAGAGCGCCAAAAGTGAAAAAAGGTGCTTTTGCGGATAGAGTCCTCAGGAAAGCAGAGAGGGCCAAATTGTCTGGGGCATTTGAAGGGGTTCCAGGAGGCAGTGAGAAGCAGCATCACTTTTCCCCGCTGGCACCTTTGCTGTGGCAGCAAAAGCTGGACGTTTGTCTTTTTTGCTCCAGACAGCGCCGAAAGTGAAAAAAAGGTGCATTTGAGGATAGAGTCCTCAGGAAAGAAGAGAGGGCCAAATTGTCTGGTGCATTTGAAGGGGTTCCAGGAGGCAGTGAGAAGCAGCATCACTTTTCCCCGCTGGCTCCTTTGCTGTGGCAGCAAAAGCTGGACGTTTGTCTTTTTTGCTCCAGACAGCGCCGAAAGTGAAGAAAGGTGCTTTTGAGGATAGAGTCCTCAGGAAAGCAGAGAGGGCCAAATTGTCTGGTGCATTTGAAGGGGTTCCAGGAGGCAGTGAGAACCAGCATCACTTTTCCCCGCTGGCACCTTTGCTGTGGCAGCAAAAGCTGGACGTTTGTCTTTTTTGCTCCAGACAGCGCCGAAAGTGAAGAAAGGTGCTTTTGAGGATAGAGTCCTCAGGAAAGCAGAGAGGGCCAAATTGTCTGGTGCATTTGAAGGGGTTCCAGGAGGCAGTGAGAACCAGCATCACTTTTCCCCGCTGGCACCTTTGCTGTGGCAGCAAAAGCTGGACGTTTGTGTTTTTTGCTCCAGAGAGCGCCAAAAGTGAAAAAAGGTGCTTTTGCGGATAGAGTCCTCAGGAAAGCAGAGAGGGCCAAATTGTCTGGTGCATTTGAAGGGGTTCCAGGAGGCAGTGAGAAGCAGCATCACTTTTCCCCGCTGGCACCTTTGCTGTGGCAGCAAAAGCTGGACGTTTGTCTTTTTTGCTCCAGACAGCGCCGAAAGTGAAAAAAGGTGCATTTGAGGATAGAGTCCTCAGGAAAGCAGAGAGGGCCAAATTGTCTGGGGCATTTGAAGGGGTTCCAGGAGGCAGTGAGGACCAGCATCACTTTTCCCCGCTGGCACCTTTGCTGTGGCAGCAAAAGCTGGACGTTTGTCTTTTTTGCTCCAGACAGCGCCAAAAGTGAAAAAAGGTGCTTTTGCGGATAGAGTCCACAGGAAAGCAGAGAAAGCCAAATTGCCTGGTGCATTTGAAGGGGTTCCAGGAGGCAGTGAGAACCAGCATCACTTTTCCCCGCTGGCACCTTTGCTGTGGCAGCAAAAGCTGGACGTTTGTCTTTTTTGCTCCAGAGAGCGCCGAAAGTGAAAAAAGGTGCTTTTGAGGATAGACTCCTCAGGAAAGCAGAGAGGGCCAAATTGTCTGGGGCATTTGAAGGGGTTCCAGGAGGCAGTGAGGACCAGCATCACTTTTCCCCGCTGGCACCTTTGCTGTGGCAGCAAAAGCTGGACGTTTGTCTTTTTTGCTCCAGAGAGCGCCAAAAGTGAAAAAAGGTGCTTTTGCGGATAGAGTCCTCAGGAAAGCAGAGAGGGCCAAATTGTCTGGTGCATTTGAAGGGGTTCCAGGAGGCAGTGAGAAGCAGCATCACTTTTCCCCGCTGGCACCTTTGCTGTGGCAGCAAAAGCTGGACGTTTGTCTTTTTTGCTCCAGACAGCGCCGAAAGTGAAAAAAGGTGCATTTGAGGATAGAGTCCTCAGGAAAGAAGAGAGGGCCAAATTGTCTGGTGCATTTGAAGGGGTTCCAGGAGGCAGTGAGAAGCAGCATCACTTTTCCCCGCTGGCTCCTTTGCTGTGGCAGCAAAAGCTGGACGTTTGTCTTTTTTGCTCCAGACAGCGCCGAAAGTGAAGAAAGGTGCTTTTGAGGATAGAGTCCTCAGGAAAGCAGAGAGGGCCAAATTGTCTGGTGCATTTGAAGGGGTTCCAGGAGGCAGTGAGAACCAGCATCACTTTTCCCCGCTGGCACCTTTGCTGTGGCAGCAAAAGCTGGACGTTTGTCTTTTTTGCTCCAGACAGCGCCGAAAGTGAAGAAAGGTGCTTTTGAGGATAGAGTCCTCAGGAAAGCAGAGAGGGCCAAATTGTCTGGTGCATTTAAAGGGGTTCCAGGAGGCAGTGAGAACCAGCATCACTTTTCCCCGCTGGCACCTTTGCTGTGGCAGCAAAAGCTGGACGTTTGTCTTTTTTGCTCCAGAGAGCGCCGAAAGTGAAAAAAGGTGCATTTGAGGATAGAGTCCTCAGGAAAGCAGAGAGGGCCAAATTGTCTGGTGCATTTGAAGGGGTTCCAGGAGGCAGTGAGAAGCAGCATCACTTTTCCCCGGTGGCACCTTTGCTGTGGCAGCAAAAGCTGGACGTTTGTCTTTTTTGCTCCAGAGAGCGCCAAAAGTGAAAAAAGGTGCTTTTGCGGATAGAGTCCTCAGGAAAGCAGAGAGGGCCAAATTGTCTGGGGCATTTGAAGGGGTTCCAGGAGGCAGTGAGAACCAGCATCACTTTTCCCCGGTGGCACCTTTGCTGTGGCAGCAAAAGCTGGACGTTTGTCTTTTTTGCTCCAGAGAGCGCCGAAAGTGAAAAAAGGTGCTTTTGAGGATAGAGTCCTCAGGAAAGCAGAGAGGGCCAAATTGTCTGGGGCATTTGAAGGGGTTCCAGGAGGCAGTGAGGACCAGCATCACTTTTCCCCGCTGGCACCTTTGCTGTGGCAGCAAAAGCTGGACGTTTGTCTTTTTTGCTCCAGAGAGCGCCAAAAGTGAAAAAAGGTGCTTTTGCGGATAGAGTCCACAGGAAAGCAGAGAAAGCCAAATTGCCTGGTGCATTTGAAGGGGTTCCAGGAGGCAGTGAGAACCAGCATCACTTTTCCCCGCTGGCACCTTTGCTGTGGTAGCAAAAGCTGGACGTTTGTCTTTTTTGCTCCAGAGAGCGCCGAAAGAGAAAAAAGGTGCTTTTGAGGATAGACTCCTCAGGAAAGCAGAGAGGGCCAAATTGTCTGGTGCATTTGAAGGGGTTCCAGGAGGCAGTGAGGACCAGCATCACTTTTCTCCGCTGGCACCTTTGCTGTGGCAGCAAAAGCTGGACGTTTGTCTTTTTTGCTCCAGAGAGCGCCAAAAGTGAAAAAAGGTGCTTTTGCGGATAGAGTCCTCAGGAAAGCAGAGAGGGCCAAATTGTCTGGTGCATTTGAAGGGGTTCCAGGAGGCAGTGAGAACCAGCATCACTTTTCCCCGCTGGCACCTTTGCTGTGGCAGCAAAAGCTGGACGTTTGTCTTTTTTGCTCCAGACAGCGCCGAAAGTGAAAAAAAGGTGCTTTTGCGGATAGAGTCCTCAGGAAAGCAGAGAGGGCCAAATTGTCTGGGGCATTTGAAGGGGTTCCAGGAGGCAGTGAGGACCAGCATCACTTTTCCCCGCTGGCACCTTTGCTGTGGCAGCAAAAGCTGGACGTTTGTCTTTTTTGCTCCAGACAGCGCCGAAAGTGAAAAAAGGTGCATTTGAGGATAGAGTCCTCAGGAAAGCAGAGAGGGCCAAATTGTCTGGGGCATTTGAAGGGGTTCCAGGAGGCAGTGAGAAGCAGCATCACTTTTCCCCGCTGGCACCTTTGCTGTGGCAGCAAAAGCTGGACGTTTGTCTTTTTTGCTCCAGAGAGCGCCAAAAGTGAAAAAAGTTGCTTTTGCGGATAGAGTCCTCAGGAAAGCAGAGAGGGCCAAATTGTCTGGTGCATTTGAAGGGGTTCCAGGAGGCAGTGAGGACCAGCATCACTTTTCCCCGCTGGCACCTTTGCTGTGGCAGCAAAAGCTGGACGTTTGTCTTTTTTGCTCCAGACAGCGCCGAAAGTGAAAAAAGTTGCATTTGAGGATAGAGTCCTCAGGAAAGCAGAGAGGGCCAAATTGTCTGGTGCATTTGAAGGGGTTCCAGGAGGCAGTGAGAACCAGCATCACTCTTCCCCGGTGGCACCTTTGCTGTGGCAGCAAAAGCTGGACGTTTGTCTTTTTTGCTCCAGAGAGCGCCGAAAGTGAAAAAAGGTGCTTTTGAGGATAGAGTCCTCAGGAAAGCAGAGAGGGCCAAATTGTCCGGGGCATTTGAAGGGGTTCCAGGAGGCAGTGAGGACCAGCATCACTTTTCCCCGCTGGCACCTTTGCTGTGGCAGCAAAAGCTGGACGTTTGTCTTTTTTGCTCCAGACAGCGCCGAAAGTGAAGAAAGGTGCATTTGAGGATAGAGTCCTCAGGAAAGCAGAGAGGGCCAAATTGTCTGGTGCATTTGAAGGGGTTCCAGGAGGCAGTGAGAACCAGCATCACTTTTCCCCGCTGGCACCTTTGCTGTGGCAGCAAAAGCTGGACGTTTGTCTTTTTTGCTCCAGAGAGCGCCGAAAGTGAAAAAAGGTGCATTTGAGGATAGAGTCCTCAGGAAAGCAGAGAGGGCCAAATTGTCTGGTGCATTTGAAGGGGTTCCAGGAGGCAGTGAGGACCAGCATCACTTTTCCCCGCTGGCATCTTTGCTGTGGCAGCAAAAGCTGGACGTTTGTCTTTTTTGCTCCAGAGAGCGCCAAAAGTGAAAAAAGGTGCTTTTGAGGATAGAGTCCTCAGGAAAGCAGAGAGGGCCAAATTGTCTGGGGCATTTGAAGGGGTTCCAGGAGGCAGTGAGGACCAGCATCACTTTTCCCCGCTGGCACCTTTGCTGTGGCAGCAAAAGCTGGACGTTTGTCTTTTTTGCTCCAGAGAGCGCCAAAAGTGAAAAAAGGTGCTTTTGTGGATAGACTCCTCAGGAAAGCAGAGAAAGCCAAATTGTCTGGTGCATTTGAAGGGGTTCCAGGAGGCAGTGAGAACCAGCATCACTTTTCCACGCTGGCACCTTTGCTGTGGCAGCAAAAGCTGGACGTTTGTCTTTTTTGCTCCAGACAGCGCCGAAAGTGAAAAAAGGTGCATTTGAGGATAGAGTCCTCAGGAAAGCAGAGAGGGCCAAATTGTCTGGTGCATTTGAAGGGGTTCCAGGAGGCAGTGAGAACCAGCATCACTTTTCCCCGCTGGCACCTTTGCTGTGGCAGCAAAAGCTGGACGTTTTTCTTTTTGCTCCAGACAGCGCCGAAAGTGAAAAAAGGTGCTTTTGAGGATAGAGTCCTCAGGAAAGCAGAGAGGGCCAAATTGTCTGGGGCATTTGAAGGGGTTCCAGGAGGCAGTGAGGACCAGGATCACTTTTCCCCGCTGGCACCTTTGCTGTGGCAGCAAAAGCTGGACGTTTGTCTTTTTTGCTCCAGACAGCACCGAAAGTGAAAAAAGGTGCTTTTGAGGATAGAGTCCTCAGGAAAGCAGAGAGGGCCAAATTGTCTGGTGCATTTGAAGGGGTTCCAGGAGGCAGTGAGAACCAGCATCACTTTTCCCCGGTGGCACCTTTGCTGTGGCAGCAAAAGCTGGACGTTTGTCTTTTTTGCTCCAGAGAGCGCCGAAAGTGAAAAAAGGTGCTTTTGAGGATAGACTCCTCAGGAAAGCAGAGAGGGCCAAATTGTCTGGTGCATTTGAAGGGGTTCCAGGAGGCAGTGAGGACCAGCATCACTTTTCCCCGTTGGCACCTTTGCTGTGGCAGCAAAAGCTGGACGTTTGTCTTTTTTGCTCCAGAGAGCGCCGAAAGTGAAAAAAGGTGCTTTTGAGGATAGACTCCTCAGGAAAGCAGAGAGGGCCAAATTGTCTGGGGCATTTGAAGGGGTTCCAGGAGGCAGTGAGGACCAGCATCACTTTTCCCCGGTGGCACCTTTGCTGTGGCAGCAAAAGCTGGACGTTTGTCGTTTTTGCTCCAGAGAGCGCCAAAAGTGAAAAAAGGTGCTTTTGCGGATAGAGTCCTCAGGAAAGCAGAGAGGGCCAAATTGTCTGGTGCATTTGAAGGGGTTCCAGGAGGCAGTGAGAACCAGCATCACTTTTCCCCGGTGGCACCTTTGCTGTGGCAGCAAAAGCTGGACGTTTGCCTTTTTTGCTCCAGACAGCGCCGAAAGTGAAAAAAGGTGCATTTCAGGATAGAGTCCTCAGGAAAGCAGAGAGGGCCAAATTGTCCGGGGCATTTGAAGGGGTTCCAGGAGGCAGTGAGGACCAGCATCACTTTTCCACGCTGGCACCTTTGCTGTGGCAGCAAAAGCTGGACGTTTGTCTTTTTTGCTCCAGAGAGTGCCGAAAGTGAAGAAAGGTGCTTTTGAGGATAGAGTCCTCAGGAAAGCAGAGAGGGCCAAATTGTCTGGTGCATTTGAAGGGGTTCCAGGAGGCAGTGAGAACCAGCATCACTTTTCCCCGCTGGCACCTTTGCTGTGGCAGCAAAAGCTGGACGTTTGTCTTTTTTGCTCCAGACAGCGCCGAAAGTGAAGAAAGGTGCTTTTGAGGATAGAGTCCTCAGGAAAGCAGAGAGGGCCAAATTGTCTGGGGCATTTGAAGGGGTTCCAGGAGGCAGTGAGAACCAGCATCACTTTTCCCCGCTGGCACCTTTGCTGTGGCAGCAAAAGCTGGACGTTTGTCTTTTTTGCTCCAGACAGCGCCGAAAGTGAAAAAAGTTGCATTTGAGGATAGAGTCCTCAGGAAAGCAGAGAGGGCCAAATTGTCTGGTGCATTTGAAGGGCTTCCAGGAGGCAGTGAGGACCAGCATCACTTTTCCCCGCTGGCACCTTTGCTGTGGCAGCAAAAGCTGGACGTTTGTCTTTTTTGCTCCAGAGAGCGCCAAAAGTGAAAAAAGGTGCTTTTGCGGATAGAGTCCTCAGGAAAGCAGAGAGGGCCAAATTGTCTGGTGCATTTGAAGGGGTTCCAGGAGGCAGTGAGAACCAGCATCACTTTTCCCCGCTGGCACCTTTGCTGTGGCAGCAAAAGCTGGACGTTTGTCTTTTTTGCTCCAGACAGCGCCGAAAGTGAAAAAAGGTGCTTTTGAGGATAGACTCCTCAGGAAAGCAGAGAGGGCCAAATTGTCTGGGGCATTTGAAGGGGTTCCAGGAGGCAGTTAGGACCAGCATCACTTTTCCCCGCTGGCACCTTTGCTGTGGCAGCAAAAGCTGGACGTTTGTCTTTTTTGCTCCAGACAGCGCCGAAAGTGAAAAAAGGTGCATTTGAGGATAGACTCCTCAGGAAAGCAGAGAGGGCCAAATTGTCTGGTGCATTTGAAGGGGTTCCAGGAGGCAGTGAGGACCAGCATCACTTTTCCCCGCTGGCATCTTTGCTGTGGCAGCAAAAGCTGGACGTTTGTCTTTTTTGCTCCAGAGAGCGCCAAAAGTGAAAAAAGGTGCTTTTGAGGATAGAGTCCTCAGGAAAGCAGAGAGGGCCAAATTGTCTGGGGCATTTGAAGGGGTTCCAGGAGGCAGTGAGGACCAGCATCACTTTTCCCCGCTGGCACCTTTGCTGTGGCAGCAAAAGCTGGACGTTTGTCTTTTTTGCTCCAGAGAGCGCCAAAAGTGAAAAAAGGTGCTTTTGTGGATAGACTCCTCAGGAAAGCAGAGAAAGCCAAATTGTCTGGTGCATTTGAAGGGGTTCCAGGAGGCAGTGAGAACCAGCATCACTTTTCCACGCTGGCACCTTTGCTGTGGCAGCAAAAGCTGGACGTTTGTCTTTTTTGCTCCAGACAGCGCCGAAAGTGAAAAAAGGTGCATTTGAGGATAGAGTCCTCAGGAAAGCAGAGAGGGCCAAATTGTCTGGGGCATTTGAAGGGGTTCCAGGAGGCAGTGAGAACCAGCATCACTTTTCCCCGCTGGCACCTTTGCTGTGGCAGCAAAAGCTGGACGTTTGTCTTTTTTGCTCCAGAGAGCGCCGAAAGTGAAAAAAGGTGCTTTTGAGGATAGACTCCTCAGGAAAGCAGAGAGGGCCAAATTGTCTGGTGCATTTGAAGGGGTTCCAGGAGGCAGTGAGAACCAGCATCACTTTTCCCCGCTGGCACCTTTGCTGTGGCAGCAAAAGCTGGACGTTTTTCTTTTTGCTCCAGACAGCGCCGAAAGTGAAAAAAGGTGCTTTTGAGGATAGAGTCCTCAGGAAAGCAGAGAGGGCCAAATTGTCTGGGGCATTTGAAGGGGTTCCAGGAGGCAGTGAGGACCAGGATCACTTTTCCCCGCTGGCACCTTTGCTGTGGCAGCAAAAGCTGGACGTTTGTCTTTTTTGCTCCAGACAGCACCGAAAGTGAAAAAAGGTGCTTTTGAGGATAGAGTCCTCAGGAAAGCAGAGAGGGCCAAATTGTCTGGTGCATTTGAAGGGGTTCCAGGAGGCAGTGAGAACCAGCATCACTTTTCCCCGGTGGCACCTTTGCTGTGGCAGCAAAAGCTGGACGTTTGTCTTTTTTGCTCCAGAGAGCGCCGAAAGTGAAAAAAGGTGCTTTTGAGGATAGACTCCTCAGGAAAGCAGAGAGGGCCAAATTGTCTGGTGCATTTGAAGGGGTTCCAGGAGGCAGTGAGGACCAGCATCACTTTTCCCCGTTGGCACCTTTGCTGTGGCAGCAAAAGCTGGACGTTTGTCTTTTTTGCTCCAGAGAGCGCCGAAAGTGAAAAAAGGTGCTTTTGAGGATAGACTCCTCAGGAAAGCAGAGAGGGCCAAATTGTCTGGGGCATTTGAAGGGGTTCCAGGAGGCAGTGAGGACCAGCATCACTTTTCCCCGGTGGCACCTTTGCTGTGGCAGCAAAAGCTGGACGTTTGTCGTTTTTGCTCCAGAGAGCGCCAAAAGTGAAAAAAGGTGCTTTTGAGGATAGAGTCCTCAGGAAAGCAGAGAGGGCCAAATTGTCTGGTGCATTTGAAGGGGTTCCAGGAGGCAGTGAGAAGCAGCATCACTTTTCCCCGGTGGCACCTTTGCTGTGGCAGCAAAAGCTGGACGTTTGCCTTTTTTGCTCCAGACAGCGCCGAAAGTGAAAAAAGGTGCATTTCAGGATAGAGTCCTCAGGAAAGCAGAGAGGGCCAAATTGTCCGGGGCATTTGAAGGGGTTCCAGGAGGCAGTGAGGACCAGCATCACTTTTCCACGCTGGCACCTTTGCTGTGGCAGCAAAAGCTGGACGTTTGTCTTTTTTGCTCCAGAGAGCGCCGAAAGTGAAAAAAGGTGCTTTTGAGGATAGAGTCCTCAGGAAAGCAGAGAGGGCCAAATTGTCTGGTGCATTTGAAGGGGTTCCAGGAGGCAGTGAGAACCAGCATCACTTTTCCCCGCTGGCACCTTTGCTGTGGCAGCAAAAGCTGGACGTTTGTCTTTTTTGCTCCAGACAGCGCCGAAAGTGAAGAAAGGTGCTTTTGAGGATAGAGTCCTCAGGAAAGCAGAGAGGGCCAAATTGTCTGGTGCATTTGGAGGGGTTCCAGGAGGCAGTGAGAACCAGCATCACTTTTCCCCGCTGGCACCTTTGCTGTGGCAGCAAAAGCTGGACGTTTGTCTTTTTTGCTCCAGACAGCGCCGAAAGTGAAAAAAGTTGCATTTGAGGATAGAGTCCTCAGGAAAGCAGAGAGGGCCAAATTGTCTGGTGCATTTGAAGGGCTTCCAGGAGGCAGTGAGGACCAGCATCACTTTTCCCCGCTGGCACCTTTGCTGTGGCAGCAAAAGCTGGACGTTTGTCTTTTTTGCTCCAGAGAGCGCCAAAAGTGAAAAAAGGTGCTTTTGCGGATAGAGTCCTCAGGAAAGCAGAGAGGGCCAAATTGTCTGGTGCATTTGAAGGGGTTCCAGGAGGCAGTGAGAACCAGCATCACTTTTCCCCGCTGGCACCTTTGCTGTGGCAGCAAAAGCTGGACGTTTGTCTTTTTTGCTCCAGACAGCGCCGAAAGTGAAAAAAGGTGCTTTTGAGGATAGACTCCTCAGGAAAGCAGAGAGGGCCAAATTGTCTGGGGCATTTGAAGGGGTTCCAGGAGGCAGTTAGGACCAGCATCACTTTTCCCCGCTGGCACCTTTGCTGTGGCAGCAAAAGCTGGACGTTTGTCTTTTTTGCTCCAGACAGCGCCGAAAGTGAAAAAAGGTGCATTTGAGGATAGAGTCCTCAGGAAAGCAGAGAGGGCCAAATTGTCTGGGGCATTTGAAGGGGTTCCAGGAGGCAGTGAGGACCAGCATCACTTTTCCCCGCTGGCACCTTTGCTGTGGTAGCAAAAGCTGGACGTTTGTCTTCTTTGCTCCAGAGAGTGCCAAAAGTGAAAAAAGGTGCTTTTGAGGATAGAGTCCTCAGGAAAGCAGAGAGGGCCAAATTGTCTGGTGCATTTGAAGGGGTTCCAGGAGGCAGTGAGGACCAGCATCACTTTTCCCCGCTGGCACCTTTGCTGTGGCAGCAAAAGCTGGACGTTTGTCTTTTTTGCTCCAGAGAGCGCCGAAAGTGAAAAAAGTTGCATTTGAGGATAGAGTCCTCAGGAAAGCAGAGAGGGCCAAATTGTCTGGTGCATTTGAAGGGGTTCCAGGAGGCAGTGAGAACCAGCATCACTCTTCCCCGGTGGCACCTTTGCTGTGGCAGCAAAAGCTGGACGTTTGTCTTTTTTGCTCCAGAGAGCGCCGAAAGTGAAAAAAGGTGCTTTTGAGGATAGAGTCCTCAGGAAAGCAGAGAGGGCCAAATTGTCCGGGGCATTTGAAGGGGTTCCAGGAGGCAGTGAGGACCAGCATCACTTTTCCCCGCTGGCACCTTTGCTGTGGCAGCAAAAGCTGGACGTTTGTCTTTTTTGCTCCAGACAGCGCCGAAAGTGAAGAAAGGTGCTTTTGAGGATAGAGTCCTCAGGAAAGCAGAGAGGGCCAAATTGTCTGGTGCATTTGAAGGGGTTCCAGGAGGCAGTGAGAACCAGCATCACTTTTCCCCGCTGGCACCTTTGCTGTGGCAGCAAAAGCTGGACGTTTGTCTTTTTTGCTCCAGACAGCGCCGAAAGTGAAAAAAGGTGCTTTTGCGGATAGAGTCCTCAGGAAAGCAGAGAGGGCCAAATTGTCTGGTGCATTTGAAGGGGTTCCAGGAGGCAGTGAGAAGCAGCATCACTTTTCCCCGCTGGCACCTTTGCTGTGGCAGCAAAAGCTGGACGTTTGTCTTTTTTGCTCCAGAGAGCGCCGAAAGTGAAAAAAGGTGCTTTTGAGGACAGACTCCTCAGGAAAGCAGAGAGGGCCAAATTGTCTGGGGCATTTGAAGGGGTTCCAGGAGGCAGTGAGGACCAGCATCACTTTTCCCCGGTGGCACCTTTGCTGTGGCAGCAAAAGCTGGACGTTTGTCTTTTTTGCTCCAGACAGCGCCGAAAGTGAAAAAAGGTGCATTTGAGGATAGAGTCCTCAGGAAAGCAGAGAGGGCCAAATTGTCTGGGGCATTTGAAGGGCTTCCAGGAGGCAGTGAGGACCAGCATCACTTTTCCCCGCTGGCACCTTTGCTGTGGCAGCAAAAGCTGGACGTTTGTCTTTTTTGCTCCAGAGAGCGCCAAAAGTGAAAAAAGGTGCTTTTGAGGATAGAGTCCTCAGGAAAGCAGAGAGGGCCAAATTGTCTGGTGCATTTGAAGGGGTTCCAGGAGGCAGTGAGGACCAGCATCACTTTTCCCCGCTGGCACCTTTGCTGTGGCAGCAAAAGCTGGACGTTTGTCTTTTTTGCTCCAGAGAGCGCCAAAAGTGAAAAAAGGTGCTTTTGCGGACAGAGTCCTCAGGAAAGCAGAGAGGGCCAAATTGTCTGGTGCATTTGAAGGGGTTCCAGGAGGCAGTGAGGACCAGCATCACTTTTCCCCGCTGGCACCTTTGCTGTGGCAGCAAAAGCTGGACGTTTGTCTTTTTTGCTCCAGAGAGCGCCAAAAGTGAAAAAAGGTGCTTTTACGGATAGAGTCCTCAGGAAAGCAGAGAAAGCCAAATTGTCTGGTGCATTTGAAGGGGTTCCAGGAGGCAGTGAGAACCAGCATCACTTTTCCCCGCTGGCACCTTTGCTGTGGCAGCAAAAGCTGGACGTTTGTCTTTTTTGCTCCAGAGAGCGCCGAAAGTGAAAAAAGGTGCTTTTGAGGATAGAGTCCTCAGGAAAGCAGAGAGGGCCAAATTGTCTGGTGCATTTGAAGGGGTTCCAGGAGGCAGTGAGGACCAGCATCACTTTTCCCCGCTGGCACCTTTGCTGTGGCAGCAAAAGCTGGACGTTTGTCTTTTTTGCTCCAGACAGCGCCGAAAGTGAAGAAAGGTGCTTTTGAGGATAGAGTCCTCAGGAAAGCAGAGAGGGCCAAATTGTCTGGTGCATTTGAAAGGGTTCCAGGAGGCAGTGAGGACCAGCATCACTTTTCCCCGCTGGCACCTTTGCTGTGGCAGCAAAAGCTGGACGTTTGTCTTTTTTGCTCCAGAGAGCGCCAAAAGTGAAAAAAGGTGCATTTGAGGATAGAGTCCTCAGGAAAGCAGAGAGGGCCAAATTGTCTGGTGCATTTGAAGGGGTTCCAGGAGGCAGTGAGAAGCAGCATCACTTTTCCCCGCTGGCACCTTTGCTGTGGCAGCAAAAGCTGGACGTTTGTCTTTTTTGCTCCAGAGAGCGCCAAAAGTGAAAAAAGGTGCTTTTGCGGATAGAGTCCTCAGGAAAGCAGAGAGGGCCAAATTGTCTGGGGCATTTGAAGGGGTTCCAGGAGGCAGTGAGGACCAGCATCACTTTTCCCCGGTGGCACCTTTGCTGTGGCAGCAAAAGCTGGACGTTTGTCTTTTTTGCTCCAGACAGCGCCGAAAGTGAAAAAAGGTGCTTTTGAGGATAGAGTCCTCAGGAAAGCAGAGAGGGCCAAATTGTCTGGTGCATTTGAAGGGGTTCCAGGAGGCAGTGAGAAGCAGCATCACTTTTCCCCGCTGGCACCTTTGCTGTGGCAGCAAAAGCTGGACGTTTTTCTTTTTGCTCCAGACAGCGCCGAAAGTGAAAAAAGGTGCTTTTGCGGATAGAGTCCTCAGGAAAGCAGAGAGGGCCAAATTGTCTGGGGCATTTGAAGGGGTTCCAGGAGGCAGTGAGGACCAGCATCACTTTTCCCCGCTGGCACCTTTGCTGTGGCAGCAAAAGCTGGACGTTTGTCTTTTTTGCTCCAGAGAGCGCCAAAAGTGAAAAAAGGTGCTTTTGTGGATAGAGTCCTCAGGAAAGCAGAGAAAGCCAAATTGTCTGGTGCATTTGAAGGGGTTCCAGGAGGCAGTGAGAACCAGCATCACTTTTCCACGCTGGCACCTTTGCTGTGGCAGCAAAAGCTGGACGTTTGTCTTTTTTGCTCCAGACAGCGCCGAAAGTGAAAAAAGGTGCATTTGAGGATAGAGTCCTCAGGAAAGCAGAGAGGGCCAAATTGTCTGGTGCATTTGAAGGGGTTCCAGGAGGCAGTGAGAACCAGCATCACTTTTCCCCGCTGGCACCTTTGCTGTGGCAGCAAAAGCTGGACGTTTGTCTTTTTGCTCCAGACAGCGCCGAAAGTGAAAAAAGGTGCTTTTGAGGATAGAGTCCTCAGGAAAGCAGAGAGGGCCAAATTGTCTGGGGCATTTGAAGGGGTTCCAGGAGGCAGTGAGGACCAGGATCACTTTTCCCCGCTGGCACTTTGCTGTGGCAGCAAAAGCTGGACGTTTGTCTTTTTTGCTCCAGACAGCACCGAAAGTGAAAAAAGGTGCTTTTGAGGATAGAGTCCTCAGGAAAGCAGAGAGGGCCAAATTGTCTGGTGCATTTGAAGGGGTTCCAGGAGGCAGTGAGGACCAGCATCACTTTTCCCCGCTGGCACCTTTGCTGTGGCAGCAAAAGCTGGACGTTTGTCTTTTTTGCTCCAGAGAGCGCCGAAAGTGAAAAAAGGTGCTTTTGAGGATAGACTCCTCAGGAAAGCAGAGAGGGCCAAATTGTCTGGTGCATTTGAAGGGGTTCCAGGAGGCAGTGAGGACCAGCATCACTTTTCCCCGTTGGCACCTTTGCTGTGGCAGCAAAAGCTGGACGTTTGTCTTTTTTGCTCCAGAGAGCGCCGAAAGTGAAAAAAGGTGCTTTTGAGGATAGACTCCTCAGGAAAGCAGAGAGGGCCAAATTGTCTGGGGCATTTGAAGGGGTTCCAGGAGGCAGTGAGGACCAGCATCACTTTTCCCCGGTGGCACCTTTGCTGTGGCAGCAAAAACTGGACGTTTGTCGTTTTTGCTCCAGAGAGCGCCAAAAGTGAAAAAAGGTGCTTTTGCGGATAGAGTCCTCAGGAAAGCAGAGAGGGCCAAATTGTCTGGTGCATTTGAAGGGGTTCCAGGAGGCAGTGAGAAGCAGCATCACTTTCCCCCGCTGGCACCTTTGCTGTGGCAGCAAAAGCTGGACGTTTGTCTTTTTTGCTCCAGAGAGCGCCGAAAGTGAAAAAAGGTGCATTTCAGGATAGAGTCCTCAGGAAAGCAGAGAGGGCCAAATTGTCTGGGGCATTTGAAGGGGTTCCAGGAGGCAGTGAGGACCAGCATCACTTTTCCACGCTGGCACCTTTGCTGTGGCAGCAAAAGCTGGACGTTTGTCTTTTTTGCTCCAGAGAGTGCCGAAAGTGAAGAAAGGTGCTTTTGAGGATAGAGTCCTCAGGAAAGCAGAGAGGGCCAAATTGTCTGGTGCATTTGAAGGGGTTCCAGGAGGCAGTGAGAAGCAGCATCACTTTTCCCCGCTGGCACCTTTGCTGTGGCAGCAAAAGCTGGACGTTTGTCTTTTTTGCTCCAGACAGCGCCGAAAGTGAAGAAAGGTGCTTTTGAGGATAGAGTCCTCAGGAAAGCAGAGAGGGCCAAATTGTCTGGGGCATTTGAAGGGGTTCCAGGAGGCAGTGAGAACCAGCATCACTTTTCCCCGCTGGCACCTTTGCTGTGGCAGCAAAAGCTGGACGTTTGTCTTTTTTGCTCCAGACAGCGCCGAAAGTGAAAAAAGTTGCATTTGAGGATAGAGTCCTCAGGAAAGCAGAGAGGGCCAAATTGTCTGGTGCATTTGAAGGGCTTCCAGGAGGCAGTGAGGACCAGCATCACTTTTCCCCGCTGGCACCTTTGCTGTGGCAGCAAAAGCTGGACGTTTGTCTTTTTTGCTCCAGAGAGCGCCAAAAGTGAAAAAAGGTGCTTTTGCGGATAGAGTCCTCAGGAAAGCAGAGAGGGCCAAATTGTCTGGTGCATTTGAAGGGGTTCCAGGAGGCAGTGAGAACCAGCATCACTTTTCCCCGCTGGCACCTTTGCTGTGGCAGCAAAAGCTGGACGTTTGTCTTTTTTGCTCCAGACAGCGCCGAAAGTGAAAAAAGGTGCTTTTGAGGATAGACTCCTCAGGAAAGCAGAGAGGGCCAAATTGTCTGGGGCATTTGAAGGGGTTCCAGGAGGCAGTTAGGACCAGCATCACTTTTCCCCGCTGGCACCTTTGCTGTGGCAGCAAAAGCTGGACGTTTGTCTTTTTTGCTCCAGACAGCGCCGAAAGTGAAAAAAGGTGCTTTTGCGGATAGAGTCCTCAGGAAAGCAGAGAGGGCCAAATTGTCTGGGGCATTTGAAGGGGTTCCAGGAGGCAGTGAGGACCAGCATCACTTTTCCCCGCTGGCACCTTTGCTGTGGTAGCAAAAGCTGGACGTTTGTCTTCTTTGCTCCAGAGAGTGCCAAAAGTGAAAAAAGGTGCTTTTGAGGATAGAGTCCTCAGGAAAGCAGAGAGGGCCAAATTGTCTGGTGCATTTGAAGGGGTTCCAGGAGGCAGTGAGGACCAGCATCACTTTTCCCCGCTGGCACCTTTGCTGTGGCAGCAAAAGCTGGACGTTTGTCTTTTTTGCTCCAGAGAGCGCCGAAAGTGAAAAAAGTTGCATTTGAGGATAGAGTCCTCAGGAAAGCAGAGAGGGCCAAATTGTCTGGTGCATTTGAAGGGGTTCCAGGAGCCAGTGAGAACCAGCATCACTCTTCCCCGGTGGCACCTTTGCTGTGGCAGCAAAAGCTGGACGTTTGTCTTTTTTGCTCCAGAGAGCGCCGAAAGTGAAAAAAGGTGCTTTTGAGGATAGAGTCCTCAGGAAAGCAGAGAGGGCCAAATTGTCCGGGGCATTTGAAGGGGTTCCAGGAGGCAGTGAGGACCAGCATCACTTTTCCCCGCTGGCACCTTTGCTGTGGCAGCAAAAGCTGGACGTTTGTCTTTTTTGCTCCAGACAGCGCCGAAAGTGAAGAAAGGTGCTTTTGAGGATAGAGTCCTCAGGAAAGCAGAGAGGGCCAAATTGTCTGGTGCATTTGAAGGGGTTCCAGGAGGCAGTGAGAACCAGCATCACTTTTCCCCGCTGGCACCTTTGCTGTGGCAGCAAAACCTGGACGTTTGTCTTTTTTGCTCCAGACAGCGCCGAAAGTGAAAAAAGGTGCTTTTGCGGATAGAGTCCTCAGGAAAGCAGAGAGGGCCAAATTGTCTGGTGCATTTGAAGGGGTTCCAGGAGGCAGTGAGAAGCAGCATCACTTTTCCCCGCTGGCACCTTTGCTGTGGCAGCAAAAGCTGGACGTTTGTCTTTTTTGCTCCAGAGAGCGCCGAAAGTGAAAAAAGGTGCTTTTGAGGATAGACTCCTCAGGAAAGCAGAGAGGGCCAAATTGTCTGGGGCATTTGAAGGGGTTCCAGGAGGCAGTGAGGACCAGCATCACTTTTCCCCGCTGGCACCTTTGCTGTGGCAGCAAAAGCTGGACGTTTGTCTTTTTTGCTCCAGACAGCGCCGAAAGTGAAAAAAGGTGCATTTGAGGATAGAGTCCTCAGGAAAGCAGAGAGGGCCAAATTGTCTGGGGCATTTGAAGGGGTTCCAGGAGGCAGTGAGGACCAGCATCACTTTTCCCCGCTGGCACCTTTGCTGTGGCAGCAAAAGCTGGACGTTTGTCTTTTTTGCTCCAGAGAGCGCCAAAAGTGAAAAAAGGTGCTTTTGAGGATAGAGTCCTCAGGAAAGCAGAGAGGGCCAAATTGTCTGGTGCATTTGAAGGGGTTCCAGGAGGCAGTGAGGACCAGCATCACTTTTCCCCGCTGGCACCTTTGCTGTGGCAGCAAAAGCTGGACGTTTGTCTTTTTTGCTCCAAACAGCGCCGAAAGTGAAAAAAGGTGCTTTTGAGGATAGACTCCTCAGGAAAGCAGAGAGGGCCAAATTGTCTGGGGCATTTGAAGGGGTTCCTGGAGGCAGTGAGGACCAGCATCACTTTTCCCCGGTGGCACCTTTGCTGTGGCAGCAAAAGCTGGACGTTTGTCTTTTTTGCTCCAGAGAGCGCCAAAAGTGAAAAAAGGTGCTTTTGCGGACAGAGTCCTCAGGAAAGCAGAGAGGGCCAAATTGTCTGGTGCATTTGAAGGGGTTCCAGGAGGCAGTGAGGACCAGCATCACTTTTCCCCGCTGGCACCTTTGCTGTGGCAGCAAAAGCTGGACGTTTGTCTTTTTTGCTCCAGAGAGCGCCAAAAGTGAAAAAAGGTGCTTTTACGGATAGAGTCCTCAGGAAAGCAGAGAAAGCCAAATTGTCTGGGGCATTTGAAGGGGTTCCAGGAGGCAGTGAGAACCAGCATCACTTTTCCCCGCTGGCACCTTTGCTGTGGCAGCAAAAGCTGGACGTTTGTCTTTTTTGCTCCAGAGAGCGCCGAAAGTGAAAAAAGGTGCTTTTGAGGATAGAGTCCTCAGGAAAGCAGAGAGGGCCAAATTGTCTGGGGCATTTGAAGGGGTTCCAGGAGGCAGTGAGAACCAGCATCACTTTTCCCCGCTGGCACCTTTGCTGTGGCAGCAAAAGCTGGACGTTTGTCTTTTTTGCTCCAGAGAGCGCCGAAAGTGAAAAAAGGTGCTTTTGAGGATAGAGTCCTCAGGAAAGCAGAGAGGGCCAAATTGTCTGGGGCATTTGAAGGGGTTCCAGGAGGCAGTGAGAACCAGCATCACTTTTCCCCGCTGGCACCTTTGCTGTGGCAGCAAAAGCTGGACGTTTGTCTTTTTTGCTCCAGACAGCGCCGAAAGTGAAGAAAGGTGCTTTTGAGGATAGAGTCCTCAGGAAAGCAGAGAGGGCCAAATTGTCTGGTGCATTTGAAAGGGTTCCAGGAGGCAGTGAGGACCAGCATCACTTTTCCCCGCTGGCACTTTGCTGTGGCAGCAAAAGCTGGACGTTTGTCTTTTTTGCTCCAGACAGCGCCGAAAGTGAAGAAAGGTGCTTTTGAGGATAGAGTCCTCAGGAAAGCAGAGAGGGCCAAATTGTCTGGGGCATTTGAAGGGGTTCCAGGAGGCAGTGAGAACCAGCATCACTTTTCCCCGCTGGCACCTTTGCTGTGGCAGCAAAAGCTGGACGTTTGTCTTTTTTGCTCCAGAGAGCGCCGAAAGTGAAAAAAGGTGCATTTGAGGATAGAGTCCTCAGGAAAGCAGAGAGGGCCAAATTGTCTGGTGCATTTGAAGGGGTTCCAGGAGGCAGTGAGAAGCAGCATCACTTTTCCCCGCTGGCAGCTTTGCTGTGGCAGCAAAAGCTGGACGTTTGTCTTTTTTGCTCCAGACAGCGCCGAAAGTGAAAAAAGGTGCTTTTGCGGATAGAGTCCTCAGGAAAGCAGAGAGGGCCAAATTGTCTGGGGCATTTGAAGGGGTTCCAGGAGGCAGTGAGGACCAGCATCACTTTTCCCCGGTGGCACCTTTGCTGTGGCAGCAAAAGCTAGACGTTTGTCTTTTTTGCTCCAGACAGCGCCGAAAGTGAAAAAAGGTGCATTTGAGGATAGAGTCCTCAGGAAAGCAGAGAGGGCCAAATTGTCTGGTGCATTTGAAGGGGTTCCAGGAGGCAGTGAGAAGCAGCATCACTTTTCCCCGCTGGCACCTTTGCTGTGGCAGCAAAAGCTGGACGTTTTTCTTTTTGCTCCAGACAGCGCCGAAAGTGAAAAAAGGTGCTTTTGAGGATAGAGTCCTCAGGAAAGCAGAGAGGGCCAAATTGTCTGGGGCATTTGAAGGGGTTCCAGGAGGCAGTGAGGACCAGCATCACTTTTCCCCGCTGGCACCTTTGCTGTGGCAGCAAAAGCTGGACGTTTGTCTTTTTTGCTCCAGACAGCGCCGAAAGTGAAAAAAGGTGCTTTTGAGGATAGACTCCTCAGGAAAGCAGAGAGGGCCAAATTGTCTGGTGCATTTGAAGGGGTTCCAGGAGGCAGTGAGAACGAGCATCACTTTTCCCCGCTGGCACCTTTGCTGTGGCAGCAAAAGCTGGACGTTTGTCTTTTTTGCTCCAGACAGCGCCGAAAGTGAAGAAAGGTGCTTTTGAGGATAGAGTCCTCAGGAAAGCAGAGAGGGCCAAATTGTCTGGTGCATTTGAAGGGGTTCCAGGAGGCAGTGAGGACCAGCATCACTTTTCCCCGCTGGCACCTTTGCTGTGGCAGCAAAAGCTGGACGTTTGTCTTTTTTGCTCCAGACAGCGCCGAAAGTGAAAAAAGGTGCATTTGAGGATAGAGTCCTCAGGAAAGCAGAGAGGGCCAAATTGTCTGGTGCATTTGAAGGGGTTCCAGGAGGCAGTGAGGACCAGCATCACTTTTCCCCGCTGGCACCTTTGCTGTGGCAGCAAAAGCTGGACGTTTGTCTTTTTTGCTCCAGAGAGCGCCAAAAGTGAAAAAAGGTGCTTTTGCGGATAGAGTCCTCAGGAAAGCAGAGAGGGCCAAATTGTCCGGGGCATTTGAAGGGGTTCCAGGAGGCAGTGAGGACCAGCATCACTTTTCCCCGCTGGCACCTTTGCTGTGGCAGCAAAAGCTGGACGTTTGTCTTTTTTGCTCCAGAGAGCGCCAAAAGTGAAAAAAGGTGCTTTTGCGGATAGAGTCCTCAGGAAAGCAGAGAGGGCCAAATTGTCTGGTGCATTTGAAGGGGTTCCAGGAGGCAGTGAGGACCAGCATCACTTTTCCCCGCTGGCACCTTTGCTGTGGCAGCAAAAGCTGGACGTTTGTCTTTTTTGCTCCAGACAGCGCCGAAAGTGAAAAAAGGTGCATTTGAGGATAGAGTCCTCAGGAAAGCAGAGAGGGCCAAATTGTCTGGTGCATTTGAAGGGGTTCCAGGAGGCAGTGAGGACCAGCATCACTTTTCCCCGCTGGCACCTTTGCTGTGGCAGCAAAAGCTGGACGTTTGTCTTTTTTGCTCCAGACAGCGCCGAAAGTGAAGAAAGGTGCTTTTGCGGATAGAGTCCTCAGGAAAGCAGAGAGGGCCAAATTGTCTGGGGCATTTGAAGGGGTTCCAGGAGGCAGTGAGAACCAGCATCACTTTTCCCCGCTGGCACCTTTGCTGTGGCAGCAAAAGCTGGACGTTTGTCTTTTTTGCTCCAGACAGCGCTGAAAGTGAAAAAAGTTGCTTTTGCGGATAGAGTCCTCAGGAAAGCAGAGAGGGCCAAATTGTCTGGGGCATTTGAAGGGGTTCCAGGAGGCAGTGAGAACCAGCATCACTTTTCCCCGCTGGCACCTTTGCTGTGGCAGCAAAAGCTGGACGTTTGTCTTTTTTGCTCCAGACAGCGCCGAAAGTGAAAAAAGGTGCTTTTGCGGATAGAGTCCTCAGGAAAGCAGAGAGGGCCAAATTGTCTGGGGCATTTGAAGGGGTTCCAGGAGGCAGTGAGGACCAGCATTACTTTTCCCCGGTGGCACCTTTGCTGTGGCAGCAAAAGCTGGACGTTTGTCTTTTTTGCTCCAGACAGCGCCTAAAGTGAAAAAAGGTGCTTTTGCGGATAGAGTCCTCAGGAAAGCAGAGAGGGCCAAATTGTCCGGGGCATTTGAAGGGGTTCCAGGAGGCAGTGAGGACCAGCATCACTTTTCCACGCTGGCACCTTTGCTGTGGCAGCAAAAGCTGGACGTTTGTCTTTTTTGCTCCAGACAGCGCCGAAAGTGAAAAAAGGTGCTTTTGAGGATAGACTCCTCAGGAAAGCAGAGAGGGCCAAATTGTCTGGGGCATTTGAAGGGGTTCCAGGAGGCAGTGAGAAGCAGCATCACTTTTCCCCGCTGGCACCTTTGCTGTGGCAGCAAAAGCTGGACGTTTTTCTTTTTGCTCCAGACAGCGCCGAAAGTGAAAAAAGGTGCTTTTGAGGATAGAGTCCTCAGGAAAGCAGAGAGGGCCAAATTGTCCGGGGCATTTGAAGGGGTTCCAGGAGGCAGTGAGGACCAGCATCACTTTTCCCCGCTGGCACCTTTGCTGTGGCAGCAAAAGCTGGACGTTTGTCTTTTTTGCTCCAGACAGCGCCGAAAGTGAAAAAAGGTGCTTTTGAGGATAGACTCCTCAGGAAAGCAGAGAGGGCCAAATTGTCTGGTGCATTTGAAGGGGTTCCAGGAGGCAGTGAGAACCAGCATCACTTTTCCCCGCTGGCACCTTTGCTGTGGCAGCAAAAGCTGGACGTTTGTCTTTTTTGCTCCAGACAGCGCCGAAAGTGAAGAAAGGTGCTTTTGAGGATAGAGTCCTCAGGAAAGCAGAGAGGGCCAAATTGTCTGGGGCATTTGAAGGGGTTCCAGGAGGCAGTGAGGACCAGCATCACTTTTCCCCGCTGGCACCTTTGCTGTGGCAGCAAAAGCTGGACGTTTGTCTTTTTTGCTCCAGAGAGCGCCGAAAGTAAAAAAAGGTGCATTTGAGGATAGAGTCCTCAGGAAAGCAGAGAGGGACAAATTGTCTGGGGCATTTGAAGGGGTTCCAGGAGGCAGTGAGAACCAGCATCACTTTTCCCCGCTGGCACCTTTGCTGTGGCAGCAAAAGCTGGACGTTTGTCTTTTTGCTCCAGAGAGCGCCAAAAGTGAAAAAAGGTGCTTTTGCGGATAGAGTCCTCAGGAAAGCAGAGAGGGCCAAATTGTCCGGGGCATTTGAAGGGGTTCCAGGAGGCAGTGAGGACCAGCATCACTTTTCCCCGCTGGCACCTTTGCTGTGGCAGCAAAAGCTGGACGTTTGTCTTTTTTGCTCCAGAGAGCGCCAAAAGTGAAAAAAGGTGCTTTTGCGGATAGAGTCCTCAGGAAAGCAGAGAGGGCCAAATTGTCTGGTGCATTTGAAGGGGTTCCAGGAGGCAGTGAGGACCAGCATCACTTTTCCCCGCTGGCACCTTTGCTGTGGCAGCAAAAGCTGGACGTTTGTCTTTTTTGCTCCAGACAGCGCCGAAAGTGAAAAAAGGTGCATTTGAGGATAGAGTCCTCAGGAAAGCAGAGAGGGCCAAATTGTCTGGGGCATTTGAAGGGGTTCCAGGAGGCAGTGAGGACCAGCATCACTTTTCCCCGCTGGCACCTTTGCTGTGGCAGCAAAAGCTGGACGTTTGTCTTTTTTGCTCCAGACAGCGCCGAAAGTGAAGAAAGGTGCTTTTGCGGATAGAGTCCTCAGGAAAGCAGAGAGGGCCAAATTGTCTGGGGCATTTGAAGGGGTTCCAGGAGGCAGTGAGAACCAGCATCACTTTTCCCCGCTGGCACCTTTGCTGTGGCAGCAAAAGCTGGACGTTTGTCTTTTTTGCTCCAGACAGCGCCGAAAGTGAAAAAAGGTGCTTTTGCGGATAGAGTCCTCAGGAAAGCAGAGAGGGCCAAATTGTCTGGGGCATTTGAAGGGGTTCCAGGAGGCAGTGAGAACCAGCATCACTTTTCCCCGCTGGCACCTTTGCTGTGGCAGCAAAAGCTGGACGTTTGTCTTTTTTGCTCCAGACAGCGCCGAAAGTGAAAAAAGGTGCTTTTGCGGATAGAGTCCTCAGGAAAGCAGAGAGGGCCAAATTGTCTGGGGCATTTGAAGGGGTTCCAGGAGGCAGTGAGGACCAGCATCACTTTTCCCCGGTGGCACCTTTGCTGTGGCAGCAAAAGCTGGACGTTTGTCTTTTTTGCTCCAGACAGCGCCAAAAGTGAAAAAAGGTGCTTTTGCGGATAGAGTCCTCAGGAAAGCAGAGAGGGCCAAATTGTCCGGGGCATTTGAAGGGGTTCCAGGAGGCAGTGAGGACCAGCATCACTTTTCCCCGCTGGCACCTTTGCTGTGGCAGCAAAAGCTGGACGTTTGTCTTTTTTGCTCCAGACAGCGCCGAAAGTGAAAAAAGGTGCATTTGAGGATAGAGTCCTCAGGAAAGCAGAGAGGGCCAAATTGTCTGGTGCATTTGAAGGGGTTCCAGGAGGCAGTGAGAAACAGCATCACTTTTCCCCGCCTGCACCTTTGCTGTGGCAGCAAAAGCTGGACGTTTTTCTTTTTGCTCCAGACAGCGCCGAAAGTGAAAAAAGGTGCTTTTGAGGATAGAGTCCTCAGGAAAGCAGAGAGGGCCAAATTGTCTGGGGCATTTGAAGGGGTTCCAGGAGGCAGTGAGGACCAGCATCACTTTTCCCCGCTGGCACCTTTGCTGTGGCAGCAAAAGCTGGACGTTTGTCTTTTTTGCTCCAGACAGCGCCGAAAGTGAAGAAAGGTGCTTTTGAGGATAGAGTCCTCAGGAAAGCAGAGAGGGCCAAATTGTCTGGTGCATTTGAAGGGGTTCCAGGAGGCAGTGAGAACCAGCATCACTTTTCCCCGCTGGCACCTTTGCTGTGGCAGCAAAAGCTGGACGTTTGTCTTTTTTGCTCCAGACAGCGCCGAAAGTGAAGAAAGGTGCTTTTGAGGATAGAGTCCTCAGGAAAGCAGAGAGGGCCAAATTGTCTGGTGCATTTGAAGGGGTTCCAGGAGGCAGTGAGAAGCAGCATCACTTTTCCCCGCTGGCACCTTTGCTGTGGCAGCAAAAGCTGGACGTTTGTCTTTTTTGCTCCAGAGAGCGCCGAAAGTGAAAAAAGGTGCTTTTGCGGATAGAGTCCTCAGGAAAGCAGAGAGGGCCAAATTGTCCGGGGCATTTGAAGGGGTTCCAGGAGGCAGTGAGGACCAGCATCACTTTTCCCCGCTGGCACCTTTGCTGTGGCAGCAAAAGCTGGACGTTTGTCTTTTTTGCTCCAGAGAGCGCCAAAAGTGAAAAAAGGTGCTTTTGCGGATAGAGTCCTCAGGAAAGCAGAGAGGGCCAAATTGTCTGGTGCATTTGAAGGGGTTCCAGGAGGCAGTGAGGACCAGCATCACTTTTCCCCGCTGGCACCTTTGCTGTGGCAGCAAAAGCTGGACGTTTGTCTTTTTTGCTCCAGACAGCGCCGAAAGTGAAAAAAGGTGCATTTGAGGATAGAGTCCTCAGGAAAGCAGAGAGGGCCAAATTGTCTGGGGCATTTGAAGGGGTTCCAGGAGGCAGTGAGGACCAGCATCACTTTTCCCCGCTGGCACCTTTGCTGTGGCAGCAAAAGCTGGACGTTTGTCTTTTTTGCTCCAGACAGCGCCGAAAGTGAAGAAAGGTGCTTTTGCGGATAGAGTCCTCAGGAAAGCAGAGAGGGCCAAATTGTCTGGGGCATTTGAAGGGGTTCCAGGAGGCAGTGAGAACCAGCATCACTTTTCCCCGCTGGCACCTTTGCTGTGGCAGCAAAAGCTGGACGTTTGTCTTTTTTGCTCCAGACAGCGCCGAAAGTGAAAAAAGGTGCTTTTGCGGATAGAGTCCTCAGGAAAGCAGAGAGGGCCAAATTGTCTGGGGCATTTGAAGGGGTTCCAGGAGGCAGTGAGAACCAGCATCACTTTTCCCCGCTGGCACCTTTGCTGTGGCAGCAAAAGCTGGACGTTTGTCTTTTTTGCTCCAGACAGCGCCAAAAGTGAAAAAAGGTGCTTTTGCGGATAGAGTCCTCAGGAAAGCAGAGAGGGCCAAATTGTCTGGGGCATTTGAAGGGGTTCCAGGAGGCAGTGAGGACCAGCATCACTTTTCCCCGCTGGCACCTTTGCTGTGGCAGCAAAAGCTGGACGTTTGTCTTTTTTGCTCCAGACAGCGCCGAAAGTGAAAAAAGGTGCATTTGAGGATAGAGTCCTCAGGAAAGCAGAGAGGGCCAAATTGTCTGGTGCATTTGAAGGGGTTCCAGGAGGCAGTGAGAACCAGCATCACTTTTCCCCGCTGGCACCTTTGCTGTGGCAGCAAAAGCTGGACGTTTGTCTTTTTGCTCCAGAGAGCGCCGAAAGTGAAAAAAGGTGCTTTTGAGGATAGAGTCCTCAGGAAAGCAGAGAGGGCCAAATTATCTGGGGCATTTGAAGGGGTTCCAGGAGGCAGTGAGGACCAGCATCACTTTTCCCCGCTGGCACCTTTGCTGTGGCAGCAAAAGCTGGACGTTTGTCTTTTTTGCTCCAGACAGCGCCGAAAGTGAAAAAAGGTGCTTTTGAGGATAGACTCCTCAGGAAAGCAGAGAGGGCCAAATTGTCTGGTGCATTTGAAGGGGTTCCAGGAGGCAGTGAGAACCAGCATCACTTTTCCCCGCTGGCACCTTTGCTGTGGCAGCAAAAGCTGGACGTTTGTCTTTTTTGCTCCAGAGAGCGCCGAAAGTGAAAAAAGGTGCTTTTGCGGATAGAGTCCTCAGGAAAGCAGAGAGGGCCAAATTGTCCGGGGCATTTGAAGGGGTTCCAGGAGGCAGTGAGGACCAGCATCACTTTTCCCCGCTGGCACCTTTGCTGTGGCAGCAAAAGCTGGACGTTTGTCTTTTTTGCTCCAGAGAGCGCCAAAAGTGAAAAAAGGTGCTTTTGCGGATAGAGTCCTCAGGAAAGCAGAGAGGGCCAAATTGTCTGGTGCATTTGAAGGGGTTCCAGGAGGCAGTGAGGACCAGCATCACTTTTCCCCGCTGGCACCTTTGCTGTGGCAGCAAAAGCTGGACGTTTGTCTTTTTTGCTCCAGACAGCGCCGAAAGTGAAAAAAGGTGCATTTGAGGATAGAGTCCTCAGGAAAGCAGAGAGGGACAAATTGTCTGGGGCATTTGAAGGGGTTCCAGGAGGCAGTGAGGACCAGCATCACTTTTCCCCGCTGGCACCTTTGCTGTGGCAGCAAAAGCTGGACGTTTGTCTTTTTTGCTCCAGACAGCGCCGAAAGTGAAGAAAGGTGCTTTTGCGGATAGAGTCCTCAGGAAAGCAGAGAGGGCCAAATTGTCTGGGGCATTTGAAGGGGTTCCAGGAGGCAGTGAGAACCAGCATCACTTTTCCCCGCTGGCACCTTTGCTGTGGCAGCAAAAGCTGGACGTTTGTCTTTTTTGCTCCAGACAGCGCCGAAAGTGAAAAAAGGTGCTTTTGCGGATAGAGTCCTCAGGAAAGCAGAGAGGGCCAAATTGTCTGGGGCATTTGAAGGGGTTCCAGGAGGCAGTGAGAACCAGCATCACTTTTCCCCGCTGGCACCTTTGCTGTGGCAGCAAAAGCTGGACGTTTGTCTTTTTTGCTCCAGACAGCGCCAAAAGTGAAAAAAGGTGCTTTTGCGGATAGAGTCCTCAGGAAAGCAGAGAGGGCCAAATTGTCTGGGGCATTTGAAGGGGTTCCAGGAGGCAGTGAGGACCAGCATCACTTTTCCCCGCTGGCACCTTTGCTGTGGCAGCAAAAGCTGGACGTTTGTCTTTTTTGCTCCAGACAGCGCCGAAAGTGAAAAAAGGTGCATTTGAGGATAGAGTCCTCAGGAAAGCAGAGAGGGCCAAATTGTCTGGTGCATTTGAAGGGGTTCCAGGAGGCAGTGAGAACCAGCATCACTTTTCCCCGCTGGCACCTTTGCTGTGGCAGCAAAAGCTGGACGTTTGTCTTTTTGCTCCAGAGAGCGCCGAAAGTGAAAAAAGGTGCTTTTGAGGATAGAGTCCTCAGGAAAGCAGAGAGGGCCAAATTATCTGGGGCATTTGAAGGGGTTCCAGGAGGCAGTGAGGACCAGCATCACTTTTCCCCGCTGGCACCTTTGCTGTGGCAGCAAAAGCTGGACGTTTGTCTTTTTTGCTCCAGACAGCGCCGAAAGTGAAAAAAGGTGCTTTTGAGGATAGACTCCTCAGGAAAGCAGAGAGGGCCAAATTGTCTGGTGCATTTGAAGGGGTTCCAGGAGGCAGTGAGAACCAGCATCACTTTTCCCCGCTGGCACCTTTGCTGTGGCAGCAAAAGCTGGACGTTTGTCTTTTTTGCTCCAGACAGCGCCGAAAGTGAAGAAAGGTGCTTTTGAGGATAGAGTCCTCAGGAAAGCAGAGAGGGCCAAATTGTCTGGTGCATTTGAAGGGGTTCCAGGAGGCAGTGAGGACCAGCATCACTTTTCCCCGCTGGCACCTTTGCTGTGGCAGCAAAAGCTGGACGTTTGTCTTTTTTGCTCCAGACAGCGCCGAAAGTAAAAAAAGGTGCATTTGAGGATAGAGTCCTCAGGAAAGCAGAGAGGGCCAAATTGTCTGGGGCATTTGAAGGGGTTCCAGGAGGCAGTGAGAAGCAGCATCACTTTTCCCCGCTGGCACCTTTGCTGTGGCAGCAAAAGCTGGACGTTTGTCTTTTTTGCTCCAGACAGCGCCGAAAGTGAAAAAAGGTGCTTTTGCGGATAGAGTCCTCAGGAAAGCAGAGAGGGCCAAATTGTCTGGGGCATTTGAAGGGGTTCCAGGAGGCAGTGAGGACCAGCATCACTTTTCCCCGGTGGCACCTTTGCTGTGGCAGCAAAAGCTGGACGTTTGTCTTTTTTGCTCCAGACAGCGCCAAAAGTGAAAAAAGGTGCTTTTGCGGATAGAATCCTCAGGAAAGCAGAGAGGGCCAAATTGTCTGGGGCATTTGAAGGGGTTCCAGGAGGCAGTGAGGACCAGCATCACTTTTCCACGCTGGCACCTTTGCTGTGGCAGCAAAAGCTGGACGTTTGTCTTTTTTGCTCCAGACAGCGCCGAAAGTGAAAAAAGGTGCATTTGAGGATAGAGTCCTCAGGAAAGCAGAGAGGGCCAAATTGTCTGGTGCATTTGAAGGGGTTCCAGGAGGCAGTGAGAACCAGCATCACTTTTCCCCGCTGGCACCTTTGCTGTGGCAGCAAAAGCTGGACGTTTTTCTTTTTGCTCCAGACAGCGCCGAAAGTGAAAAAAGGTGCTTTTGAGGATAGAGTCCTCAGGAAAGCAGAGAGGGCCAAATTGTCTGGTGCATTTGAAGGGGTTCCAGGAGGCAGTGAGGACCAGCATCACTTTTCCCCGCTGGCACCTTTGCTGTGGCAGCAAAAGCTGGACGTTTGTCTTTTTTGCTCCAGACAGCGCCGAAAGTGAAAAAAGGTGCTTTTGAGGATAGACTCCTCAGGAAAGCAGAGAGGGCCAAATTGTCTGGTGCATTTGAAGGGGTTCCAGGAGGCAGTGAGAAGCAGCATCACTTTTCCCCGCTGGCATCTTTGCTGTGGCAGCAAAAGCTGGACGTTTGTCTTTTTTGCTCCAGACAGCGCCGAAAGTGAAGAAAGGTGCTTTTGAGGATAGAGTCCTCAGGAAAGCAGAGAGGGCCAAATTGTCTGGTGCATTTGAAGGGGTTCCAGGAGGCAGTGAGGACCAGCATCACTTTTCCCCGCTGGCACCTTTGCTGTGGCAGCAAAAGCTGGACGTTTGTCTTTTTTGCTCCAGACAGCGCCGAAAGTGAAAAAAGGTGCATTTGAGGATAGAGTCCTCAGGAAAGCAGAGAGGGCCAAATTGTCTGGTGCATTTGAAGGGGTTCCAGGAGGCAGTGAGAACCAGCATCACTTTTCCCCGCTGGCACCTTTGCTGTGGCAGCAAAAGCTGGACGTTTGTCTTTTTTGCTCCAGAGAGCGCCAAAAGTGAAAAAAGGTGCTTTTGCGGATAGAGTCCTCAGGAAAGCAGAGAGGGCCAAATTGTCCGGGGCATTTGAAGGGGTTCCAGGAGGCAGTGAGGACCAGCATCACTTTTCCCCGCTGGCACCTTTGCTGTGGCAGCAAAAGCTGGACGTTTGTCTTTTTTGCTCCAGAGAGCGCCAAAAGTGAAAAAAGGTGCTTTTGCGGATAGAGTCCTCAGGA
Source organism: Vanellus vanellus (assembly GCF_965231255.1). Taxonomy (NCBI): domain Eukaryota; kingdom Metazoa; phylum Chordata; class Aves; order Charadriiformes; family Charadriidae; genus Vanellus; species Vanellus vanellus. Next base: position 182,665 of record NW_028127396.1, read on the forward strand.
AAGCAGAGAGGGCCAAATTGTCTGGTGCATTTGAAGGGGTTCCAGGAGGCAGTGAGGACCAGCATCACTTTTCCCCGCTGGCACCTTTGCTGTGGCAGCAAAAGCTGGACGTTTGTCTTTTTTGCTCCAGACAGCGCCGAAATTGAAAAAAGGTGCATTTGAGGATAGAGTCCTCAGGAAAGCAGAGAGGGCCAAATTGTCTGGGGCATTTGAAGGGGTTCCAGGAGGCAGTGAGGACCAGCATCACTTTTCCCCGCTGGCACCTTTGCTGTGGCAGCAAAAGCTGGACGTTTGTCTTTTTTGCTCCAGACAGCGCCGAAAGTGAAAAAAGGTGCATTTGAGGATAGAGTCCTCAGGAAAGCAGAGAGGGCCAAATTGTCTGGGGCATTTGAAGGGGTTCCAGGAGGCAGTGAGGACCAGCATCACTTTTCCCCGCTGGCACCTTTGCTGTGGCAGCAAAAGCTGGACGTTTGTCTTTTTTGCTCCAGACAGCGCCAAAAGTGAAAAAAGGTGCTTTTGCGGATAGAGTCCTCAGGAAAGCAGAGAGGGCCAAATTGTCCGGGGCATTTGAAGGGGTTCCAGGAGGCAGTGAGGACCAGCATCACTTTTCCACGCTGGCACCTTTGCTGTGGCAGCAAAAGCTGGACGTTTGTCTTTTTTGCTCCAGAGAGCGCCGAAAGTGAAAAAAGGTGCATTTGAGGATAGAGTCCTCAGGAAAGCAGAGAGGGCCAAATTGTCTGGTGCATTTGAAGGGGTTCCAGGAGGCAGTGAGAACCAGCATCACTTTTCCCCGGTGGCACCTTTGCTGTGGCAGCAAAAGCTGGACATTTGTCTTTTTTGCTCCAGACAGCGCCGAAAGTGAAAAAAGGTGCTTTTGAGGATAGAGTCCTCAGGAAAGCAGAGAGGGCCAAATTATCTGGGGCATTTGAAGGGGTTCCAGGAGGCAGTGAGGACCAGCATCACTTTTCCCCGCTGGCACCTTTGCTGTGGCAGCAAAAGCTGGACGTTTGTCTTTTTTGCTCCAGACAGCGCCGAAAGTGAAAAAAGGTGCTTTTGAGGATAGACTCCTCAGGAAAGCAGAGAGGGCCAAATTGTCTGGTGCATTTGAAGGGGTTCCAGGAGGCAGTGAGAACCAGCATCACTTTTCCCCGCTGGCACCTTTGCTGTGGCAGCAAAAGCTGGACGTTTGTCTTTTTTGCTCCAGACAGCGCCGAAAGTGAAGAAAGGTGCTTTTGAGGATAGAGTCCTCAGGAAAGCAGAGAGGGCCAAATTGTCTGGTGCATTTGAAGGGGTTCCAGGAGGCAGTGAGGACCAGCATCACTTTTCCCCGCTGGCACCTTTGCTGTGGCAGCAAAAGCTGGACGTTTGTCTTTTTTGCTCCAGACAGCGCCGAAAGTAAAAAAAGGTGCATTTGAGGATAGAGTCCTCAGGAAAGCAGAGAGGGCCAAATTGTCTGGTGCATTTGAAGGGGTTCCAGGAGGCAGTGAGAAGCAGCATCACTTTTCCCCGCTGGCACCTTTGCTGTGGCAGCAAAAGCTGGACGTTTGTCTTTTTTGCTCCAGACAGCGCCGAAAGTGAAAAAAGGTGCTTTTGCGGATAGAGTCCTCAGGAAAGCAGAGAGGGCCAAATTGTCTGGGGCATTTGAAGGGGTTCCAGGAGGCAGTGAGGACCAGCATCACTTTTCCCCGCTGGCACCTTTGCTGTGGCAGCAAAAGCTGGACGTTTGTCTTTTTTGCTCCAGACAGCGCCAAAAGTGAAAAAAGGTGCTTTTGCGGATAGAGTCCTCAGGAAAGCAGAGAGGGCCAAATTGTCTGGGGCATTTGAAGGGGTTCCAGGAGGCAGTGAGGACCAGCATCACTTTTCCACGCTGGCACCTTTGCTGTGGCAGCAAAAGCTGGACGTTTGTCTTTTTTGCTCCAGACAGCGCCGAAAGTGAAAAAAGGTGCATTTGAGGATAGAGTCCTCAGGAAAGCAGAGAGGGCCAAATTGTCTGGTGCATTTGAAGGGGTTCCAGGAGGCAGTGAGAAGCAGCATCACTTTTCCCCGCTGGCACCTTTGCTGTGGCAGCAAAAGCTGGACGTTTGTCTTTTTTGCTCCAGACAGCGCCGAAAGTGAAAAAAGGTGCTTTTGAGGATAGACTCCTCAGGAAAGCAGAGAGGGCCAAATTGTCTGGTGCATTTGAAGGGGTTCCAGGAGGCAGTGAGAAGCAGCATCACTTTTCCCCGCTGGCATCTTTGCTGTGGCAGCAAAAGCTGGACGTTTGTCTTTTTTGCTCCAGACAGCGCCGAAAGTGAAGAAAGGTGCTTTTGAGGATAGAGTCCTCAGGAAAGCAGAGAGGGCCAAATTGTCTGGTGCATTTGAAGGGGTTCCAGGAGGCAGTGAGGACCAGCATCACTTTTCCCCGCTGGCACCTTTGCTGTGGCAGCAAAAGCTGGACGTTTGTCTTTTTTGCTCCAGACAGCGCCGAAAGTGAAAAAAGGTGCATTTGAGGATAGAGTCCTCAGGAAAGCAGAGAGGGCCAAATTGTCTGGTGCATTTGAAGGGGTTCCAGGAGGCAGTGAGAACCAGCATCACTTTTCCCCGCTGGCACCTTTGCTGTGGCAGCAAAAGCTGGACGTTTGTCTTTTTTGCTCCAGAGAGCGCCAAAAGTGAAAAAAGGTGCTTTTGCGGATAGAGTCCTCAGGAAAGCAGAGAGGGCCAAATTGTCCGGGGCATTTGAAGGGGTTCCAGGAGGCAGTGAGGACCAGCATCACTTTTCCCCGCTGGCACCTTTGCTGTGGCAGCAAAAGCTGGACGTTTGTCTTTTTTGCTCCAGAGAGCGCCAAAAGTGAAAAAAGGTGCTTTTGCGGATAGAGTCCTCAGGAAAGCAGAGAGGGCCAAATTGTCTGGTGCATTTGAAGGGGTTCCAGGAGGCAGTGAGGACCAGCATCACTTTTCCCCGCTGGCACCTTTGCTGTGGCAGCAAAAGCTGGACGTTTGTCTTTTTTGCTCCAGACAGCGCCGAAAGTGAAAAAAGGTGCATTTGAGGATAGAGTCCTCAGGAAAGCAGAGAGGGCCAAATTGTCTGGGGCATTTGAAGGGGTTCCAGGAGGCAGTGAGGACCAGCATCACTTTTCCCCGCTGGCACCTTTGCTGTGGCAGCAAAAGCTGGACGTTTGTCTTTTTTGCTCCAGACAGCGCCGAAAGTGAAGAAAGGTGCTTTTGAGGATAGAGTCCTCAGGAAAGCAGAGAGGGCCAAATTGTCTGGGGCATTTGAAGGGGTTCCAGGAGGCAGTGAGAACCAGCATCACTTTTCCCCGCTGGCACCTTTGCTGTGGCAGCAAAAGCTGGACGTTTGTCTTTTTTGCTCCAGAGAGCGCCGAAAGTGAAAAAAGGTGCTTTTGCGGATAGAGTCCTCAGGAAAGCAGAGAGGGCCAAATTGTCTGGGGCATTTGAAGGGGTTCCAGGAGGCAGTGAGAACCAGCATCACTTTTCCCCGCTGGCACCTTTGCTGTGGCAGCAAAAGCTGGACGTTTGTCTTTTTTGCTCCAGACAGCGCCAAAAGTGAAAAAAGGTGCTTTTGCGGATAGAGTCCTCAGGAAAGCAGAGAGGGCCAAATTGTCCGGGGCATTTGAAGGGGTTCCAGGAGGCAGTGAGGACCAGCATCACTTTTCCCCGCTGGCACCTTTGCTGTGGCAGCAAAAGCTGGACGTTTGTCTTTTTTGCTCCAGACAGCGCCGAAAGTGAAAAAAGGTGCATTTGAGGATAGAGTCCTCAGGAAAGCAGAGAGGGCCAAATTGTCTGGTGCATTTGAAGGGGTTCCAGGAGGCAGTGAGAACCAGCATCACTTTTCCCCGGTGGCACCTTTGCTGTGGCAGCAAAAGCTGGACGTTTGTCTTTTTTGCTCCAGACAGCGCCGAAAGTGAAAAAAGGTGCTTTTGAGGATAGAGTCCTCAGGAAAGCAGAGAGGGCCAAATTATCTGGGGCATTTGAAGGGGTTCCAGGAGGCAGTGAGGACCAGCATCACTTTTCCCCGCTGGCACCTTTGCTGTGGCAGCAAAAGCTGGACGTTTGTCTTTTTTGCTCCAGACAGCGCCGAAAGTGAAGAAAGGTGCTTTTGAGGATAGAGTCCTCAGGAAAGCAGAGAGGGCCAAATTGTCTGGTGCATTTGAAGGGGTTCCAGGAGGCAGTGAGGACCAGCATCACTTTTCCCCGCTGGCACCTTTGCTGTGGCAGCAAAAGCTGGACGTTTGTCTTTTTTGCTCCAGACAGCGCCGAAAGTGAAAAAAGGTGCATTTGAGGATAGAGTCCTCAGGAAAGCAGAGAGGGCCAAATTGTCTGGGGCATTTGAAGGGGTTCCAGGAGGCAGTGAGGACCAGCATCACTTTTCCCCGCTGGCACCTTTGCTGTGGCAGCAAAAGCTGGACGTTTGTCTTTTTTGCTCCAGACAGCGCCGAAAGTGAAGAAAGGTGCTTTTGAGGATAGAGTCCTCAGGAAAGCAGAGAGGGCCAAATTGTCTGGGGCATTTGAAGGGGTTCCAGGAGGCAGTGAGAACCAGCATCACTTTTCCCCGCTGGCACCTTTGCTGTGGCAGCAAAAGCTGGACGTTTGTCTTTTTTGCTCCAGACAGCGCCGAAAGTGAAAAAAGGTGCTTTTGCGGATAGAGTCCTCAGGAAAGCAGAGAGGGCCAAATTGTCTGGTGCATTTGAAGGGGTTCCAGGAGGCAGTGAGGACCAGCATCACTTTTCCCCGCTGGCACCTTTGCTGTGGCAGCAAAAGCTGGACGTTTGTCTTTTTTGCTCCAGACAGCGCCGAAAGTGAAAAAAGGTGCATTTGAGGATAGAGTCCTCAGGAAAGCAGAGAGGGCCAAATTGTCTGGTGCATTTGAAGGGGTTCCAGGAGGCAGTGAGAAGCAGCATCACTTTTCCCCGCTGGCACCTTTGCTGTGGCAGCAAAAGCTGGACGTTTGTCTTTTTTGCTCCAGACACCGCCAAAAGTGAAAAAAGGTGCATTTGAGGATAGAGTCCTCAGGAAAGCAGAGAGGGCCAAATTGTCTGGTGCATTTGAAGGGGTTCCAGGAGGCAGTGAGAACCAGCATCACTTTTCCCCGCTGGCACCTTTGCTGTGGCAGCAAAAGCTGGACGTTTGTCTTTTTTGCTCCAGACAGCGCCAAAAGTGAAAAAAGGTGCTTTTGCGGATAGAGTCCTCAGGAAAGCAGAGAGGGCCAAATTGTCTGGGGCATTTGAAGGGGTTCCAGGAGGCAGTGAGGACCAGCATCACTTTTCCCCGCTGGCACCTTTGCTGTGGCAGCAAAAGCTGGACGTTTGTCTTTTTTGCTCCAGACAGCGCCGAAAGTGAAGAAAGGTGCTTTTGAGGATAGAGTCCTCAGGAAAGCAGAGAGGGCCAAATTGTCTGGTGCATTTGAAGGGGTTCCAGGAGGCAGTGAGGACCAGCATCACTTTTCCCCGCTGGCACCTTTGCTGTGGCAGCAAAAGCTGGACGTTTGTCTTTTTTGCTCCAGACAGCGCCGAAAGTGAAAAAAGGTGCATTTGAGGATAGAGTCCTCAGGAAAGCAGAGAGGGCCAAATTGTCTGGTGCATTTGAAGGGGTTCCAGGAGGCAGTGAGAACCAGCATCACTTTTCCCCGCTGGCACCTTTGCTGTGGCAGCAAAAGCTGGACGTTTGTCTTTTTTGCTCCAGAGAGCGCCAAAAGTGAAAAAAGGTGCTTTTGCGGATAGAGTCCTCAGGAAAGCAGAGAGGGCCAAATTGTCCGGGGCATTTGAAGGGGTTCCAGGAGGCAGTGAGGACCAGCATCACTTTTCCCCGCTGGCACCTTTGCTGTGGCAGCAAAAGCTGGACGTTTGTCTTTTTTGCTCCAGAGAGCGCCAAAAGTGAAAAAAGGTGCTTTTGCGGATAGAGTCCTCAGGAAAGCAGAGAGGGCCAAATTGTCTGGTGCATTTGAAGGGGTTCCAGGAGGCAGTGAGGACCAGCATCACTTTTCCCCGCTGGCACCTTTGCTGTGGCAGCAAAAGCTGGACGTTTGTCTTTTTTGCTCCAGACAGCGCCGAAATTGAAAAAAGGTGCATTTGAGGATAGAGTCCTCAGGAAAGCAGAGAGGGCCAAATTGTCTGGGGCATTTGAAGGGGTTCCAGGAGGCAGTGAGGACCAGCATCACTTTTCCCCGCTGGCACCTTTGCTGTGGCAGCAAAAGCTGGACGTTTGTCTTTTTTGCTCCAGACAGCGCCGAAAGTGAAGAAAGGTGCTTTTGAGGATAGAGTCCTCAGGAAAGCAGAGAGGGCCAAATTGTCTGGGGCATTTGAAGGGGTTCCAGGAGGCAGTGAGAACCAGCATCACTTTTCCCCGCTGGCACCTTTGCTGTGGCAGCAAAAGCTGGACGTTTGTCTTTTTTGCTCCAGAGAGCGCCGAAAGTGAAAAAAGGTGCTTTTGCGGATAGAGTCCTCAGGAAAGCAGAGAGGGCCAAATTGTCTGGGGCATTTGAAGGGGTTCCAGGAGGCAGTGAGAACCAGCATCACTTTTCCCCGCTGGCACCTTTGCTGTGGCAGCAAAAGCTGGACGTTTGTCTTTTTTGCTCCAGACAGCGCCAAAAGTGAAAAAAGGTGCTTTTGCGGATAGAGTCCTCAGGAAAGCAGAGAGGGCCAAATTGTCCGGGGCATTTGAAGGGGTTCCAGGAGGCAGTGAGGACCAGCATCACTTTTCCACGCTGGCACCTTTGCTGTGGCAGCAAAAGCTGGACGTTTGTCTTTTTTGCTCCAGAGAGCGCCGAAAGTGAAAAAAGGTGCATTTGAGGATAGAGTCCTCAGGAAAGCAGAGAGGGCCAAATTGTCTGGTGCATTTGAAGGGGTTCCAGGAGGCAGTGAGAACCAGCATCACTTTTCCCCGCTGGCACCTTTGCTGTGGCAGCAAAAGCTGGACGTTTGTCTTTTTTGCTCCAGACAGCGCCGAAAGTGAAAAAAGGTGCTTTTGAGGATAGAGTCCTCAGGAAAGCAGAGAGGGCCAAATTATCTGGGGCATTTGAAGGGGTTCCAGGAGGCAGTGAGGACCAGCATCACTTTTCCCCGCTGGCACCTTTGCTGTGGCAGCAAAAGCTGGACGTTTGTCTTTTTTGCTCCAGACAGCGCCGAAAGTGAAGAAAGGTGCTTTTGAGGATAGAGTCCTCAGGAAAGCAGAGAGGGCCAAATTGTCTGGTGCATTTGAAGGGGTTCCAGGAGGCAGTGAGGACCAGCATCACTTTTCCCCGCTGGCACCTTTGCTGTGGCAGCAAAAGCTGGACGTTTGTCTTTTTTGCTCCAGACAGCGCCGAAAGTGAAAAAAGGTGCATTTGAGGATAGAGTCCTCAGGAAAGCAGAGAGGGCCAAATTGTCTGGTGCATTTGAAGGGGTTCCAGGAGGCAGTGAGGACCAGCATCACTTTTCCCCGCTGGCACCTTTGCTGTGGCAGCAAAAGCTGGACGTTTGTCTTTTTTGCTCCAGAGAGCGCCAAAGTGAAAAAAGGTGCTTTTGCGGATAGAGTCCTCAGGAAAGCAGAGAGGGCCAAATTGTCCGGGGCATTTGAAGGGGTTCCCAGGAGGCAGTGAGGACCAGCATCACTTTTCCCCGCTGGCACCTTTGCTGTGGCAGCAAAAGCTGGACGTTTGTCTTTTTTGCTCCAGAGAGCGCCAAAAGTGAAAAAAGGTGCTTTTGCGGATAGAGTCCTCAGGAAAGCAGAGAGGGCCAAATTGTCTGGTGCATTTGAAGGGGTTCCAGGAGGCAGTGAGGACCAGCATCACTTTTCCCCGCTGGCACCTTTGCTGTGGCAGGCAAAAGCTGGACGTTTGTCTTTTTTTGCTCCAGACAGCGCCGAAAGTGAAAAAAGGTGCATTTGAGGATAGAGTCCTCAGGAAAGCAGAGAGGGCCAAATTGTCTGGGGGCATTTGAAGGGGTTCCAGGAGGCAGTGAGGACCAGCATCACTTTTCCCCGCTGGCACCTTTGCTGTGGCAGCAAAAGCTGGACGTTTGTCTTTTTTGCTCCAGACAGCGCCGAAAGTGAAGAAAGGTGCTTTTGAGGATAGAGTCCTCAGGAAAGCAGAGAGGGCCAAATTGGTCTGGGGCATTTGAAGGGGTTCCAGGAGGCAGTGAGAACCAGCATCACTTTTCCCCGCTGGCACCTTTGCTGTGGCAGCAAAAGCTGGACGTTTGTCTTTTTTGCTCCAGACAGCGCCGAAAGTGAAAAAAGGTGCTTTTGCGGATAGAGTCCTCAGGAAAGCAGAGAGGGCCAAAATTGTCTGGTGCATTTGAAGGGGTTCCAGGAGGCAGTGAGGACCAGCATCACTTTTCCCCGCTGGCACCTTTGCTGTGGCAGCAAAAGCTGGACGTTTGTCTTTTTTGCTCCAGACAGCGCCGAAAGTGAAAAAAGGTGCATTTGAGGATAGAGTCCTCAGGAAAGCAGAGAGGGCCAAATTGTCTGGTGCATTTGAAGGGGTTCCAGGAGGCAGTGAGAAGCAGCATCACTTTTCCCGCTGGCACCTTTGCTGTGCAGCAAAAGCTAGACTTTTGTCTTTTTTGCTCCAGACACCGCCAAAAGTGAAAAAAGGTGCATTTGAGGATAGAGTCCTCAGGAAAGCAGAGAGGGCAAATTGTCTGGTGCATTTGAAGGGGTTCCAGGAGGCAGTGAGAACCAGCATCACTTTTCCCCGCTGGCACCTTTGCTGTGGCAGCAAAAGCTGGACGTTTGTCTTTTTTGCTCCAGACAGCGCCAAAAGTGAAAAAAGGTGCTTTTGCGGATAGAGTCCTCAGGAAAGCAGAGAGGGCCAAATTGTCTGGGGCATTTGAAGGGGTTCCAGGAGGCAGTGAGGACCAGCATCACTTTTCCCCGCTGGCACCTTTGCTGTGGCAGCAAAAGCTGGACGTTTGTCTTTTTTGCTCCAGACAGCGCCGAAAGTGAAAAAAAGGTGCATTTGAGGATAGAGTCCTCAGGAAAGCAGAGAGGGCCAAATTGTCTGGTGCATTTGAAGGGGTTCCAGGAGGCAGTGAGAACCAGCATCACTTTTCCCCGCTGGCACCTTTGCTGTGGCAGCAAAAGCTGGACGTTTGTCTTTTTTTGCTCCAGACAGCGCCGAAAGTGAAAAAAGGTGCTTTTGCGGATAGAGTCCTCAGGAAAGCAGAGAGGGCCAAATTGTCCTGGGGCATTTTGAAGGGGTTCCAGGAGGCAGTGAGAAGCAGCATCACTTTTCC